>NW_028258315.1:11389166-11540681 GCF_053883595.1 Heterocephalus glaber
CCGAAGAGCCCAGTCACCCTGCAATCTGAGGGGGAGCCACTTATTCTACAGGGCATTGTGCCGCAGCAAGGGGGTGTGGCCGGTTAGGTAGGCTATATGCGTTTCAACTTATGATATTTAGAATTTATGATGGGTTTAATCTGGATAAATTAAACAGCATCTCTACTATAACAACTTATCGGATCTTTACCTGAAATTCACATTCAACTAGAGCTTTTGTATTTTTACTTGCTAAATCTGGAGAATGCATCTGTATTCATTATTTTAAGTAAAAGAATACAGAATTAGGAATACTGGATTCAGGACAAACTCTGAAGTTTTATTAGGACAAGGGAAAGCACAGTCCATGGTGGAGCCTTGAAGACAGATCTGTGTGGCAATTTGGATGCTCTCTCACTGCGGAAACTCGCAGGGCCCCCCACAAATGAGGAGCACTGGACCCCAGGCCTTCTCAGCGTCTCCGCCAAAGCAGATCGGCTGGGATTTTGACATCTTGTCTGAATTGAAGACTTCTCTGTTTATTTCCCTGGCTTCCCTTGGTTTTCATAGCAATCTCTCAAATTACACAATTGGGTATTTTTATAACTCCATCTCATCAGCTCTTATGTTTTTCTCTCTCCTGGGGTTGGATTTTTAGTGTTCTAATTTCATCTAAAAATAATTTTAAATAATGTTTATAAAACAATATAAGCTTTTCAGATTAGACTGTTTTAGAAGCACCATAATATTATATTACACAAGTCATGCTGGTCACTTTTATTTTCAACATGTTATGAAATCTGAAAAAACAAGCAAAGGATAGTAAAGTTTTCTTTCATATGGGAACTGTTATGGTTTGGGTCTAGATGTTCCCCCAAAGCCTCATGTGGTCATGGGCTTGATCTAGAGTGTGTGAAGCTGGAACTGATTCATGAGTCAATGCTACGTTCAAGGACAACAGGATTAAGGGCGTGAGTGCTACCCAGCCTAAGTAGTCTGACTAAGATAAAAGGGGCAGGAAGATGCTATTAACTCTCTTGTTACCTTTGCTGCCTTGTGTGTGCCATGTTGTTTCTGCTCTGCCATGCCTGTCTGTCATCCCTGCCTTGGAGTTAGCTGATTATGGACTGAAATCTCTACAAACTGTAAGCCAAATAAACCTTTCCCCTTTAACTTTGGGTGTCTAGTATTTTGTCTCAGCAGAGAGAGAAAAGTAACTAATACAGGAACTCTTTTATAGAACCATTTAATTTTTATGATAGCCTGCAGATATAACTGTGTGTGTCTATAAATAAGATGTCGTATATATTTAATATATTCCTAAGTGCTACACAGAATTATACTAAAAGCACAAATAAATCCATCAAAATGATTGACCAGCAGGAAATAAAATTATACAAAATTGTTCTGCCATAACCATATATGAAAATTTCTGTGAATAAAATATATATATATATTTTGAATATCATACATGAAGTATTCACTGAAGACATTTTGTTTTCATTTTGAATTTAAAACAGGAGGCTTATCTTTTTTAATTCAAAGAAAGCATTTTGGAGCATTACTACATATGTTTCACATAATGTTTTTCACTTTGAAAAACTCTTCCAATAGTTTTAGAAATTGATTTAAAATTTAATATGCTAGAAAATTAAAATGTTATTAAAGGAAATAAAAGTAATTTAAGATAGATAATAGCAATGGAGGATGAATAATGCAGAATAAGATGAGGAGAAAGAAATAGGAATGAAATGTCAAGAAATTACATCTACTTAGAAAGTTTGGAGAAATGACTTGAAAGAAGTTGTATAGTGTATTAATGGATTTGTAATGGTAATTGCATAAACCAACTCACCATTACGGATATACCAGTCTGGGGATGACATAATTCATAAAGCTGTTTTTTTGCTTTTTCCCTCTAAAATATCTGAGGTATCGTATTTGTGATAGGGGTGTATAAGTGTGTGGTGGTAGCCGTAGGTGCTAGAGTGTGTTTCCAAGCATGTTTGTGTAAGCATGGAAGGCAGTGATAATGGGTTTGAAGAGAGTGGTGAAGCTGCTGGTGAACAACTCATAACACTCATCAATACTTCAGAATATTCATGCTGCTTTTTATTTCATAAATTAATAATTATAGTTAAGAATTACTAAGGCTTTCTTTTCCTGAAATATTTAATAAGGACTAGAATTATATTGCTGTTTAATCTTAAATCTACTTTTCTCTTTGATGAGATAATTAATTAAATACTCATTAGTTAGTCATACTAGTTTATGGTTCCCCGTTTTTTTCCTTTATGTTAGCTTATTTCTTGTGCAGATAATTATTTAAGTATCTCCATTTGTGTACACTTACTGCTCATGGGGTTTTTTTCTTGATAATCAAATATGCAATTGCTGATGAAGCTGTATGTAGCTTCAGCCAGGGGAAAGTAAAGAACAAATACTGTCTCACCAAAAGTCCTTTTCCTGTGTTTGACACAAAGATTATTCTGCAGCTTAAAGTTATCAAAAATAGCCCCATTCTCCTTTTAGGAATATTATTTCTTTATTTGTTATGCTGCTAAAATATTTGTCTATGTTTTGAGTGTTGTGCCCATGATTTGTTTGGTTATTATTAAGCAGACAGTTGTGGTTTAAGGTCATTGATTGTATTTTCAAAACGCTTCTTAATTATAATTATTTGACTTTTCATATAGCAGATTCCTGGATATTCTGCTATTCTACAACTTTGCAGAGTGTACTGTACAATAATTTAGTTGCAGTAAATAACTGGTGCTTCACAGAAAGGCTCTTGCATGCGCTTAGCTGAAGGCAGGGATTGTGCTAGCAGGCTCCTATATTGGGGAAATATGCAAAAATCTAGTCAGAAGGCAACTATTTGTACTCACAACGATATGTTGTTTCAATAATTAGTCACAAAAAGAACAGCACTACCCAGCAAATGAACATTAATTACATCTGGCAGTGAGGGAAAGTTTGTTTCATATTTGAAAGCAAGGCAAGTCTTGGGGGGAGGGGGGTCCGTTGTTTTGGTTTTTGGTTTTCAGATACAAGAAAACCCTCTCTTTTTTTTTTCTTGTCCTTTGCTTAGTCTGTTTTTCCTCAGTCTCAGTCAGTTGTCAGCTGTCTTGGGGAAAACTAAGTCAACCCAATGGTAGACCCTAACAGTGTTTGGTGCCACAAATCTGTTTGCCATCTGGTAGAGTCTATGGATTCTTTTATAAGGACAGTAGTCAAAGGTAAAAATTAAAGTGCACAGAATTGCAAATGTGTAGTCAGCTTTTTATCACTATAATGAAACACTAAAGGCAAATAACTTATAAAGAGAAAAGGTCTATAAGGCTCACGATTCCAGAGGATCCAGTACCAAATTGAGTAGCCTCATGGTTTGGGGCCTCTGGTGAGGCAGCACGTCATGGCGAGAGTGGGTGGTGGAGTGAACTGCTTACATTATGAGCCAGGAAGCAAGGAGAGAAGATGAGACACAATCCCCTCAAGGGCCTGCCCACCATCACCTAACGACCGGCCACTGAGCCCCACCTCCTAATGGTTTCCCCACACCCCAAGAATGCCACCCTGGGGACCAAACCTTTAATCCACAGGCCTTTAGAGGACACTCATGCAAACCATAGCAAAAAGAAATCAAATTATATCAAATGTAATTATGAAACTATTTAAAAACCACCAAATTCGTGCCATGGTAATATGCAGTTCTTTACTAACACATTCTAATAGAATTTAGTGGTGGGTTCAATTATTATATAATTTCAATTATTAATATATGTACACAAATACTGAGATGTCTGCAATGATTTTAATGAAATATAAAAGTATCTGTCACTTATATTAGTGGCAAAATGACAGGTACTGTATTATTGTGGTTTGTTGCCCAAGAAAGCCCCTTTAAATGAATGAAAGTGTCCTGAAGAAGCAAAAAAGAAGACTTGAAGAACTGGGAAGTTTTCATTTTTGGAAAATGTTAATGCTTAACTTGTAAGAGGATCTTCAGCCAGGCCTGGTGGCAAGTACCTGTAAGACAACCGGTCAGGAGGCTGGGGCAAGACAGTGGTAAGGGAGAGCTTATCTAAAAGCAACAAAACAATAGCAACAATAATACTAACAAAAGATCTTCGCCAGCTGCTGACGGGCAGTATAACTAGAAAATTATACCAGAGATAATTTGACAAAACCAAGTCAAGATGAAGATACTTGTATCCTAGGGCCAGACGTATTCCTCCTAACATGTGCTTTCGAGAAGCTCCAGCCCATGTTCTCAAGAAAACTATCATCCTAGCTGCTTTCATGTTTACATAATAAAAATTGTAATTGACACTGACATTAAATGCCAGAAATGTGTAAGAACATTTTGGCATATTCATATGATGGAATAGTATACAGAAATGAATACAAATAAACAACATGTATTACTACAGATCAACACCATGACATATAATTTACAAAAGAGAAGCAAGTTACAGAAGGCTAAGTGGTGTACAAAAGTGTTCCCATAAAGTTTAAAGCAGAGAAAACCACATTGAGTGTGCACACAAAGATTTGTAAAAAAAGTATAAAAATGTGCAAGGGAAAGAAAAACACAAAAGTGAAAGGTAGTGGTTAGTCCTGGGGAAGAAAAGAGGGGACATGGGCTTGGGTACCTAAGATGAGTTAGCTGTGTGTGAGACACATGGTGTCTTTCTCAAGGACTGTCTGAGCGAGCGAGGCTGTGGTGAGAGAGAGACAAATGAAGCAATCTCCTTCCTGTGAATGAAGGATGAACGTATTTTAAAAATACAAAAGGAAGAAGATACCACTGAGAGACATAGTAACTTCATTCACATGCACGACATCATAGAGAGAGAGATTGAGCCTGCTAAACCTTTTAACAATGATGAGTCTTTATTCACTAGTTTTAAACTTAATGGACTGCATTCGGTTGAAAGAGATTTTAAAACCTGATGTGCTGACATGGTGTCCTCCAGCATTGCATCTAAAAGGTAAGTGGTATTAAGGACTTGGAAAATGTAATTTTCGAGAGTAATTCTCCCCTATCAGGATCAAAGCCTGATCCTGGCTGGACTTCATCCTGTATGATTTTCAGACCAGGCTTCGGGTAACGTTCACGTGAAGACGATGCGACCTGCCTACTCCCAAAGAGTTATTTTGCCACAAATCTTAACAAAATAATGATGATGTTCTCCTCTGCTACCCTCAGGCCCGGTTGTCCTTCTCCTGGGCCTCGTCCTGTCCTGCCACACTGTTGAGGCAGACGCAGGCTGGGCCTCACCCTTCCCATCTGTCTCTCCCTCAGCCTGGAGCACAGGCTTCTGCCCAAATTCGCCCTGGGTCCCCTCCGCTCTGCTCCCTGACCCTCTGCCTCCTCCCTCAGGCTCCAGAGCACTAAGTCAGTCTTACAGAGAGCCCTTATAGGTTTCCACAGTCTGAGGACTCAGCCCCCGCCTTCCAACAATCTAGCACCACGCCCTGCTCCCATGCCCAACTCCCGAGCCGAATCTTGGCTCACTGCACCTCCCGGCCCTCTACGGTCTCCTGCTTGGTCCGCTGCACTGTACAGTGTCATCTCTCTATGCTTTCTATGGGTCTTGTCCTCTCTGGGAACAGGAATAGCTTGACACTGTCCTCATGTCTAATGCATTGCATGGGACACATTCTGGTTGCTCCATAACCCAAGCTGAACTGAGGAATAACCACATTTGGTATAAAATATTAAATTAAAAATCAAGTTGTGCTGTGCACCATTGGCAAAATCCTTACCCAAGAGTGATTAGGTATCCAGCTGGGTGCTAACTGTGTCCTTATTTCCAGCTGTCATTTAGGTTCTCGTCATCATCTGGGATTCCCTGCCTTTGCTCTCCGACCCTCTATCTACACTCATCTGGACTGAAACTGTCACCTTCTCGTATCCAGGTTGATAAAATAATTGCAGAGATTTTTCAAGCAATTATTTCAAATGGTAGACTCTCACTATTGTGCTGGGTGTTCTATAGCACCACACACTGCTATGTCTAAGTTGCAGCTATACAAATCAGTGACGTATTGGGGTTTAAGGAGCTTCATTAGCTTACAGTGTTTATTCTTCAAAATGTTTTCTGGGATATAAAACTAACCTCCCTCATTTCACAAAAATCACTGACTTGCTTTCTGTTGCCTCCAGTTTGTGCTACCAGGTATAGCCCCCTCTTTCAGTGCAGGAGCCTGGAATTTCAGTGGTCCAGTGCTTTCTAGATGTTTAGGCTACAGTAGGCAGGACTTAGTTCCAGACAGTAAATTGTACAGTGATGTAAGCTGTATACCCCACACCACAAAGTCTAGCACCTGGCAGAATTATTTTGGCCCCTGTCCTTTTACTGGGTCTATACCTAAGGAAGCTCTTCTAAAATGAAAAGAAATTATGGGTGCACTCCACCCCGTCAGCAGGGGCTCTCTGTTCATACGAGGGTCATGGAAGCAGGCCTGCCATGAGGGCAGCAGGAGAGATTTCCAAGGGGTAGAACAAGGATTGTTAGGCACTGAGCAGGCTCCGTGAAGGACAGGCAGGTGCAGGACCAGACCAAGGGCAGGGGCAGGCCCGTGTTGTGTGGGAGCCCAGGCCCCACGGGAGAGTGGGAGGCTGGGAGGCTGAGCAAGGCCTTGGGGACCTGACGCAGCCCGGGTGCAGTGAAGCCCAGCGATGCCCAGTGACGCCCGAGCTCCTCAGCCGGGTCTGGTGGTTGCCGGGAAAGAAGGGCTGCCTGCGACAGTGCAGTGGTGGCCCGGGGGGACTGAAGCCATTTGGAGCAGGGAAGCTATTTCCTTGCTGAGCAGCTCTTTTTTTTTTTTTTTCCGTACCGGGGATCGAACTCAGGTCCTTGAGCTTGCGCAGCAGGCGGCGAAACCACTGAGCTAAATCCCCGGCCCTAGCTCTTTATACCTAAGAAAAATTCCAACGTCAGGTGTTCTTTTTTAAGAATGTAAGAGATTATTAAGATTATATATTTTATGGAGATTATAGTTGTGACATTTAGTACCGCTGTTAAAGTAATAATCAAGTCTATGTAAAAATAATACTGGGAAGGATTTTTATGTGTCTAGAAGTAATTTTTTTTAAATCAAAGGAATTTTTGCAGCTTAAGCTTTAAAATCAAAATGGGGACACATGCTCATTAACTATACAGATGTGAAGAAGAAGCTTCAACATCTGAAGAAAATATCTTAATGCTTCCTGGGTATGTTCGAATATACACATTCTGGTTAGTTTCTCCTACAAGAGAGCGAACTGGTGTTTTAATGTCCATGCAGGTATAATAGAAAGGTCAGCTACACAATTGGACAGTGAGGCTGGGGATGTAGCTGAGCGGCAGGGTGCTTGCCCAGCATGCTTGTAGCCCCAGAATCAATTCTCAGCACCACAAAAACCAACGATGGAAAACAGGCAACGGAATCAGAATGCCCCGTACTGGCAGAGGCACAAGGCAAAGCCCCAGGCTCTGGAAACTTCTTCTCCAAAGGACTCATATTTCTGACATGTTCAATATTCAATTCCCTCCTCAACCAGATGACAGACACTAAGTCAGCCTGAAGCAGTGAAATGGTATGTTTTATTGAAAAGATAATTACAACAAAGAGTACATGCATATAAAGAAAAGAAGCAAGGTATCCATGTTAAAAAAGGAAGAATACATGGGTTTGCCACTAATATGTTGCTAAGACTGAATTTACTTTAATAGAATAAGCTGTGTTTTCCCTAAAATTATGGTAATTATATCAGAAGTGTATATGTCATAATATGAAAGCCAATGTATCACCGGTCCCAGTGCACATGCATGCACAGGCAAACACACACACACAGGCACGCACACACATTGTCTATTCTCAGGCAGGCTTTATACCAGTCATAAGATTGATGACAAACTTCCATGATCACTTTATTCTTTTTCTTTGTGTGTGTGGGGGGGGGGTACTGGGGAGTCAACCCGGGACCTTCACACTGAGCTACATCCCCAGCTCATTTTGTTTTTTATTTTGAGACAGAACCTCATTAGATGAAACTTGAACTTTTGATCTTCCCACCTCAGCCTCCCTCAGTGCTGGAATAACAGGCATGTGCCACCTTGCCTGGCTTGATCACTTTGTTCTCAGTCTCTAGTGGACACTATGGCAGGGCTGTTCATCCACATCTGGTGTTCACTGGACAAACAGCACCCGGCTGCTGTTTCATGATACACCCTGCCCCAGCAATTCATCAGAACTGCCCATTTCCAAAATGAGCCACATCCCCAGGGAGTGGACTGCATCACACCTTCCACCATCACTTGAACCAATTCCTAGATTCTTTATTTTATTCCCAGAGGGTACAACTTTCTTGAAATGAGAGCTGCCTTTTTATGAATAACCATGAGATTAAATTCAACTCCTGGAAATTGCTCAGCATCCAAACATTTTCAAGGGAAGATCCTGATGGTACATGCCTGTAATCCAGCTGCTTTGGGAGACTGAGGCAGGAGAACTGTGAATTCAGCCCTAACCTGAGCAATTTCATGAGACTTGTCTCAAAATAAAAGTATAAAAGACAGTGATATATAGCTCAGTGGTAGGGCACTATACTTGCCTTGCCTGGGCAAGAGTCTGAGTTCAAACCTCAGCACCCGTGGAGGCTAGGGGGAGCTTCCTATCTATTGCTAAGTTGTGTTTGCAAAGGAAAATATTCCGCTACATCTCTATGTAATATCCTGTTCATATGATAACAAAAAAACATGATAAGTAGGGAAGAGTGAGCTAGCTAGTGGTTCCCAAAGTGTGGTATGCGGAGGACCCTGTGACCTGTCAGGGGATCCACATGGTCAAAGCTGACATTGCCAAGGTTATCTGCATTTGTGAATGTCATTGTTCTACAAGAGTACAACGATAAATTCCAAAGCCTACAACCAACTCAACTACTGCGTACAGAAACTGGAAAATTGAGCTCTCTTCTCTTAAACCAGACATCAAAGGGATTTGTAAAATGCAAAGCAATATTCTCCTCTCTCATTAATTTTGTTTTGGACAATACCATTATTTTTCACAAAAATATGTTATTGGCATTCATGTAATGGTTTGTTGTTGTTATGTATATCCCATAGTCATTGAAAATATACCACAATTTTAATACCTAACAGTCAATATTGATAAATATAAACCCACACTGTGAAAAGCTGTCTGGGGTTGTCTGTAATATTTTAAAAGCATAGATTTCCTGATATTAAAAGGTTTGAGAATGACTAAGCTACACAAATACTTGGAAACATTATTCACCCCACGTCCCCCCAAAATCACATTTTTCAAAACAGTGATACAAAAAGATGGCTTCCATGACTCAGAGGAGAGTTTTCTGTGCTGGAACCTCTCAGTGGCTATCAG
This sequence comes from Heterocephalus glaber, assembly GCF_053883595.1. NCBI lineage: Eukaryota > Metazoa > Chordata > Mammalia > Rodentia > Bathyergidae > Heterocephalus > Heterocephalus glaber. Next base: position 11,398,539 of record NW_028258315.1, read on the forward strand.
TGGGCTGCAAGTGGACAAGTTTCCACCCCACCTGATCTGTTCACCTTCTTCCTGCCTTTGGGCAGACAGCAGAAGGAGGTGGAAGCCAGCAGCCCCACCCACATATATGACTCTCAGAAAAGACTTTCCCTAGTGCTGGGCCTCTGAAAAGCCTGATCAATTTAAGCAAAACGTTCCAAAGAGGTCGCAACTTCACCAGCTGCCTATCTAAAATTCATCATATTTGAGCTCTCTTTGGAGTAAAAACAGTCATTTCAAAAGACATATCTGGTTTCTGTCTGCATAACAATTTCTTGGGACACTTTTTAAAAATCTATAGGCTCCCAGGCTCCACCCCAGACCTATGGAACCCATAGCACAGGACTGAAAGGAGCATATATATTCTCAAAGCCACACTTCCCCCACACAGCCACACTGTGAGCAGGAAGCCACAGTCTGCACCTGGAGCCCAGGGAAGCCAGGGGGAGAGGCAGCACCCAGCACCTAAGTGGTGCCTCAGTTCAAGAACTTAATTCTTTCCATGATTCTGGTCCCAAAGCAAATTGGTTGCAATGCAAATCAAATTTCCCCGTAAGGTCAACATTGAAGCTAACCATTGAATTTGATTCCATTCTCATCTAATTCCGTTTGCAACCAAAATGGTGGAAAGGATTAAGTTTGTGAATTAAAATATCACTGTACTAGGAATCAGGCCTGGGATGGGAGCCCAAGCAAACTTCAGCCTACATAAGGACATGTAGGCCTGGTACTAGAGGGTCTTGGGAGAGTCTCTGGATTACAAATGGTGATGGATGAGCCAGACATCATGGTCCACACTTGTAATCCCAACACTCAGGTAACTGAGGCAGGAGGATCATGAATTCAAGGCTAGCCTAAGTTAACAGGAGTCTGTCAGGGCCAGCAAGACCTTATCCAAAACAAAATGCTGATGGGTGGATAAAAGAAAGGAAAAAAGGAGAAATGGCAAAAATATCATGTCATAAGATTCTAAAAGTGAGCATCATACAGTAGTAGACTACTAATGTCTCCACTTCCGCAATTTTATTTAGAGCCCAGTAAAGCCTAGCCTTGATTGTGAAAATCCAAAGCAAAATCGATAAGTAGTTAAAAGTTCAGCCTTGGTGAAAAAGTTCAGAAGATATAAACAAAGACTTACAAGCCACAAAGAATGACCACATGAAAATGAAGCAGAATGATTATGTAAAAAAGCATGGAGGTGTACATGGGAAAGATCAAGTAGTCACCTAAAATCAACTACATTTTCACCCACAAAATGTGATTCTTTTAGTCTGCCAGTGCAGGGAGCTGAGAGCCAGCGGCATAAGGCTCTGGGTCTGATCATTCCACCATCACTCCTTGCTGGGTACCTAATAAAACTTCAAATAGAAATAACCCAAGAGTGTTTATAGTCTTTATTAATCTTTTCTTTGTTGGTGGTGCCATAGGGTAGTCAGTGATGTTTAATTCGAAATAGTTTAAGGCACAGCCAGGGACTAAATAGTAAACCTCTCCTAATCTTCTCAATTGTCCTCAAATGCAAGGTGCTTCCCAAGAGTTTGAGCTGGTTGCTCTTTCCTTGGTTCTGGACCACCCTGTGAGCATTTAGACCATTCACATATTGATGGTGTTCAAGTTAAAATGACTGCATCTCAGCAAAGGCTTATGAATTTGGGAGAGATTGTCAACACGGAAAACTTCAATTTCTTGAGGCGATTTTTGGTTGCCAAAATACTTTCAACTTTCACTTATTTTTATTGCATAAACAAGATTGGGCCACTCTAGCAAGGCTTAGCCAGGTTTTTGCAACACATTTACAAGTACAAGTCTGTGTGGCAAAGGGCACTTTCTGTACCAGGAGTGGCTTTGATAACAAGCAGAGGAAGGAAGAACTCAATTTAACACAATTCTGTAGTGCCTTCACAAAGCTCTTTGCTCTCTTTGCCTTAACTGTCCTTGTTCTCAAGATAAGATAGGAAAAGAAAGAAGCATTTACCCTGTACAGACCTCTCAGGAGATAGGCTGCAGGATCAGTGAATGCCTTATGAGTTCTACAATTCCTCTCTTACTGGCTTGATGCTGAGAGGATCCATTGCTCCATTTTGGAAGCTAAAAGATGTTTTTCACTATGTCAAATCTATTTAATAAATGACCTTTCCAGTGCTTTCAGCAGTTGATAGTCTGAAAGCATCATGGCATATCTTCAATAAATATTTTTCTGCTCACCGGGTCAATGTTTAATGTACATTACATATTTGTAAGACATAACAAGTTTCTTAAAAGTATGCATTCAGCAGTGGTCCACTTGGTCAAAACCATTAGCATCTTACCTTAAAATGAATGTTTTTGTCCCCCTTTATCCCTTTTATTCCCCACTGTTAGGTTTTAAATCTAAAATATCTCCCCCCAATCTCACTTGCTCAGAGGTGAGACTTTTGGAAGACGATTGGATCAGGGGGCACGATACTCATCAGTGGATTAATCCATGGATGACTTTATAGCTGTATATGCAGTTAGGAAAAGGTGCCTGATTAGAGATGTTTCCTGGGGTGCATGACCTGGAAGGGTGTATTCTTGTCCCCAGCTCTTCCCTTCCTCCTTATTTTCTGATTGCTATGAGCTGAGCAGATTCTCTCCACCAGGCCCATTTACCATGCTGTTTATACCTTGGAGACAGCCAACCATGGACTGAACCCTCTGAAATTGTGAGCCTAAATAAACCTTGCTTCCTTTAAATTTTGTGTGTCAGGTATTTTGCTCCAGTGATGGGAAAGTGACTAATACACCTACCTCAAAGGATCTTTCAAACATGAGTCATAACTGAAGCTTTTTGGTTATTCACCAAGCTGTCTCTAGATCATGTGCACCAGGCAGGTGAGGCCCTCAGAATAACAAGGACTCCACCCTTCATCTTATGTGGGGTGAGTACAATAGGACCCTGGAGCAGCATGTAGTGAACTACGCTCCACAGCTGCTCTTTCGGTTGATATGATGGGCAGGAAAGACCTGAACTCCATTATCTGTATCTCTTGAGATTGCTCTACAATTGGTTCTCTCTTTTCCTAAATTTTTGACTCTAACATTGTTTTCTGTGAAATTCTATTGGCCTGATTGTGTACTTACACATATGCTTATCGTTTTTAAGGTAGGCATTGTAGGGAAGGGACTATTGTCTCTACTCCGTCCTCCCTTTGTGCTTATGTGGTTTCTTTGGCTGGATCTAGAAACTCAATTAATACAAGGCAGATTAACAAGAGAAAAACATACTAAGTTTTTTTTGTAGATGAGGATCTTCACAAGGGAATGAAGTCCAAAGAAATTATAAAGATATGATGCTTTTATACTTTTGAGAAAGAATAATAAATTTGCAAAGGAATTATAGAATGAATGAATCTCTAGAAGGTAATAAATTGTAAGGAGGCCACTAAAAGATACAAGGGGTATAAAACTAATGGAAGATAAAGATCATTGCAAAGATTTTATTTACTCATGTTCATTACACTCCCAATGACTCGTCTCTGCAGATTCAGGTTATTTTCCCAGCTTGGTACAGGAGCCCACTCCTTCCAAAAGAACCTTGCTTGCTGCCTGGAGAAAAAGACAGACCACCAGTCCTTTCTGAAGTTACAGCTCCTTGAGTGGTTTCAGCTTGAATAATCAGTATGGCCATTTAGCATGTTTTGAGATGGCCTGTCCTCTAACACCTTCCCAGATATTTGTTTATCCACTCAGCAAATATTTATTGAGCATCTATCCTGGGAAGATATGTGGTAATTTCTTAACAACTACAGGACATATGAGATTCCTGTGGTATTGTAGACCTATGTTTGCATATACAAAAGTGGTATTTATTGCTTTGCATTTTTATTTAATTATTTTCCTATTTGTGATTTCATGAGTGGCTTGAGGGAAAAGGCCATTTTTTTGTTTTGTTTTGTTTCTTAACTTTGTATCCCAAAATCCAATAGGCAGAAAGTGTTTAAGAATTGTTGAGAGAAAGCTAAACAAGTCATCCTAGCTTCCACAATGAAATTGAGACAAATTGCAATTAAAGGATATATCCCAGAAAGAGCAAATTCAAAATTTCATGGAGAATCTTTCAGAAGAAGCTGGGAGATGGGGGGTGGGGGGCGGCGCATTAAAACAGTGTTAGTGCGAATTAGGCTGGAAATTCAACTCTGAGCTCCCTGATAGCTACAGCATGAGGAAAGGCTACCAACATACCTTGGACATAGGACTGTAAGTTCAAAGAGAGTAAGTTTTGGACTTGAATACATTTTGACTACTAATACATATTTTGGTAGCATTTCATTTCATTATAGGACTTTTCCAATTATAAATACACATATTTCTTGATATAATTAATATCAATCCCCCAAACAAAATACATTTTGTTTTCATGTATATTGAATACTTATAGGAAAACAGAAAACTCTACCAAATTACCTTATGAAAAAATAAAAGTTTATTTCACTTAAAGTGAAATTTTCTAAGCCTATTTCATTTAGAAATGATCAGATTGCTTATTTCACTATTTTAGACTATAAATTTTACATGTAAAATGTGCCTAAACTGGGCACAGTTGCACCTGGCCTAAAATCCCAGCTATTTAGGAAGCTGAGAAAGGAGCATTTCAAGTCTGAGGCCCCTAGGCAATTTAGTGAGACTTTGTATCAAAATAAAATTAAAAAGGCCTGTAGATGGACCTTAGCGGTAGAGCACTTGCCTAGCATGCAGAAAGAGTTCAATCCCTAGTACCAGAAAAAATAAACAAAAATGGTAACCCCAGCCCCTACCAATGCAAGGTACATAAGAACAAGATCAAAATATGTGGTGTGGTGGGCAGACTGCCCCTTAAGTAAACATAGTCACTATGTATGAGTTTTCCTTAGGTGGTGATGTGGAATAATTTCTAAGTAGAACCATTTAAATGCTCAAAAGAGGAAATTATCTAAACATTTTAGTGAACTGTCTGAACTGCTCTGATTGCTAGTTAAGAACTGATAGTAGAGTTTTTTTTTAATTCTTTGAATGTATACATGGGTTCAGAGAACTGGTCTCCAAAATTATTTAATATTGGGGGATCTTATAGAAGGGACTAATCCTATAAAATCTCAGCTTACCCAGCAAAATGAAACTCATTATACTTCTTAAGAAATGAATGCAAATAAATAAGATTATGTATGGGGAAAACTTTATAAACTATAAAGGTATAATTTTGGTCCTAGAGATTCCAGCATTCACAGCAGTTAAATTTGAGCTGGGGAGTAGTGGCTTCCCTACAACCATGCTTATGTGATTAGTCAAACTCATGCAAGTGTAACTAATGTCATCTGCTGCTGAGATTCACTTAATTTTTTTTTGCTTCGTGAATATATACAGACTTAAGAGTCAGTTGAATTCAGTGGCTCAAATAAATCTGTCTTGCAAAACTTATTAAGCAACTCAATTTCCTATTTTAAAGGTTCTCTGTAAGAAGAATTCACAGAAACTGTCTATGGATTTAAAATCTAGTTATGTGCTATCTTCTCAAAGCATGGTTCTGTGTGTGATGAAGTACCACTTGTTTTTCCAGATTATTATTTTCTTGGCTTTATTTACACTTTGTCTGGATAATCATATTTAGATAGCTTAATGGTTCAAGTGATTATACCATGCTTTGAGGTTTTATGAGAAAAATTGGCATATATAATTATTCTTTTAAGCAACTGGTTTGACCGTTCTCAAAACAAAACAAAAACCCTCTCACCAACATTTAAAATGGCTGCAGCAGCATGTTTAAAAGCAACCAATCAGCAACTGTCACAGTTCAGACAAACCTCAAGGCTCAGACAAGGCAAAGGTGATTGGAGGAAAACAATCAGCTTCAAGGGGGCACACAAAAACAAACTTTTTAAGAGAAGGCAAAGATCATAGAGCCTCCCACCCATTCCTTTGGGCTAAGAAGAGAAGAGGATTTGGGGAGAATGGGAGAAATGCCTTAAGAGGAACCAAGATCCCTCCCTAGTCTGCCTTGCTGGTTGGGCATGCATACAGCAAGAAATCAACTGTCATCACTATGGAGCCATAAACTGGGGACGAGACATCAAGGATTTGAGGGTATCCAATGGCAGGAGGGCAGAAAAGGGAGGAGCTGCCAAATCCAGACATTATCTGAATAGGCCACCCCAGCATGGTGGGATATCATGGACAGAGAGAGCCATAAACCTTGTCCTAGTCTCTCCGGTGCCCATGGAGTGCTTTTGCAATTTCTCCCTCTATAAAGCAGAAGACAGATGGACCAGCGCTCCCTTCAGCCTGCATTGCCTTTCAACTAAAGAAAAACAATAGTGATTGCGAAGGTTTTTGTTACTGTTTTAGTTTTTACTTCTTCATTTTTGATATTGCATGGTCCTTCAACTACTTGCTTGTATACATCTATTTGAAAAAGACCTATATACATAGTATCTCTTTCTGCATATACAACTAAAATGTGTGATTTCTGGAGTCAGTTCCCTGTATAAAGCAAGCAGAGATTAGTAATAGTGCTTAAATATGCCCACAGCCTGGTGCCAGGGTATGCAGATTCAGATTTTTATTTCTTAATTGGAGTTATTCGTCTCAAGGCACTGTAAGTCACACAAGGTATCTCCTCCACAATAGCAAAGAAAAACAAAACAATATTTATAGTGCTTCACAAACTCCTAGTCTCACCATTTACAGAGATTACAAGATTATGAATGGCTAATGTCCTTAAGAAATTGTCTTATAAGTAGTACTCATCTGTGACTCTTCAACATACTGACTCTGAGAGTTTATGTTTATCTCCAGAAGTCATTGAAATACTAATCCCATAGGATTAAAACATGATCAAGGTACCAGTATGGTGGAGAGAGTAGTACTTATAAATATTCTATTATTCTACTCTTTTCATTCTCCCTGCAGTAAAATATAATTGTTTGTGGCCCTGGATATGAGCGGAAATGAAGAGTGTCACTTGGAGAGGCATGAAAAGACCTCACATGTTTCTCTTGTTTCTCTAAATCTGCAAGGTTTCAGATCCATATGAGCACATGGATTGAAACAGCTTCCATTGCAAACCACTTCACTAACTCAGAGCAAACATTACAAGAGGAAGAAATTGACCTTGACCATGCTAAAACACTGAGATCTGAGAGATGTTTATTACTGCAGCACACCTTAGCCGGTGCTGACTCGTACAGATAGTAAGAATGTGCTTCAGTCTTGAGAGCTAAACAAAAATCTACAGTTAGGCTCTTACATATCTTTAACCTTTTAATTAAAGACTTACTGAATAAAATAAAATAAAATTACTTTTAAAAATAAAAAAATAAAGACTGGAATATAATCAGGATTAGCAAACTTGTTCTGTAAAGGAACAGACAATAACTATCTTAGGTTCTAGGCCTGACAGTGTCTTCTGCAACTACCCACCTCTGGCCTTAGAGCATACAGTTCGGGATGACAATAATAAAGTAACAAGAGTGACGATGTTCCAATGATGCTGCAGTCACCAGGTGTGGTGACACATGTCTGTAACCCCAGTTACTTGAGAGACTGAGATAGGAGGGTCACGAATTTGAGGCCAGTCTAGACAACTTAGTGAAACTCTGTCTCAAAATAAATTTTTAATTTGGTGCATAGTTGCATGGTAAAGCACTCACCTAGCTTGTGTTTGGCTCAGAGTTCAGTCCTCAGCACCCAAAAAACAAACAAATAGGTAACCGGCAAGCTTTGATGTGGTCATAGTTCACTACCCCTGTAATATGATAGCTATTGTTAAATGCAGTCAGTCATGCTGAATGAATTCCAGCACTCCAGGGACAAAGTATCAATGGATGGCCTAAAACAGCATGCATATTTTTATTCTCTGACAGTTCTGGAGGCCAGAAGTCCAAACTCAAGTTGTTGGCAGAGTTGGTTCCCTCTGAGGATTCTATTCTGGGCCTCTAGCTTAGCTTCTGGTTGCTGCCAGCTGTCCTTGGCATTCCTTGGCTTGAAGAAATATCACTCCAGTCTCCACCTCATCCTCACACTGCCATCCTGTCCTTATGGATCCCCTTTTTATTCTTATAAGGACACCAGTTATGTTGGATGAATGATTCACTTTATGGCAGTATGACCTCATCTTAACTATCCCTGCCATGACCTTCTATCTAAGTAAGCTTCCATTCTGAGGTAGTTGGGGTTAGGATTTCAACAAATCTTTTTAGGGTATCCAATTCAACCTGTAACACTTTGATTCTGTGTTCGTTCGTTTGTTTGCGGTGCTGGGAGTCAAGTACCAAACTCATGCACATGAGGCAAGTGCTATACCACTGAGCTACACTTCCAGCCCAACACCTATTTTTTATTTTTAAAGAATGCATTTCGCTTAGTAAATTGATGACAATTTTAAATAAGTTCATAGGCCATGGCTTTACTCAGAAAAGTCAATTCAACAATTTCCTTGACAAGATTAAAATTTTAGGTAACTAACAGATCAGTTATGAAAAAAGACCATGTTCAATTAAACTAATAAATAGAACTTTGAAATGTACATTTATAATTCAATATTATTCTTCAATTCTTCAATTCAATTATATTCTTTATTATTCCCACTTTTTCCAAATCATTGATTGATGCTTTAGATGAGAAAATTATATTTGATTTACATATGTTAAATTATTTTTGAGACTGTTATTAAATCACAGGATTGATGAAATGATTATTCCTTAGAGTTTGGATATAGACATCTCTAAGAATTTACTGAAGACAAAAACCACAATTTTCTTGTAGATTTTGAAATCTTAAAATGTGGAAAAAAACAAAACAGGAGTGTAATTGAGTAATCAAATACAGTAGATAGTTTCATCGGCACAACAAGGACATCAGAGGAGAGAGGAGCACCCAAGGCCAGAGAGATGCCCCTCCAGGTACACCTCATCAAGCTTACCCATGGTCCAGTGGATTGATAGGGGTGCGGGGGGGGGGTGCGGGGGGGGGTGCGGGGGCGGGTGTCTGATGTGATCCAGGCAGGAAATGATGTACTACGGTGTGTGTATGGGGACATCCAGCAGGAACATCTAGGAACAAAATGGGAGTGGTTTTGCAGAGCTTGAAACTGATACGAAGGCCCTTTGAATATCTGCCTAAGGAGAGTGCACATTATACTTATGGGAAATTGGTTTCTGAGCAAATGGCAAAATCAAAGTTGTGTGGCGCATTATAATACACAAGATACATTAGGCAGTGAATCAAGGAGGAGTTACCACAGTAAATAAGTGGTGGACAGTGTGGCAAGGTGGTGGATTAGAATTAGATAATCAGAAAAGGATCAAAATAATTTCAGGAGGGTTCTTTCTTTTTGCATTTTCTCCCCAAGCCCTGAGGATTCAACCCAAAGAGTGCCAAGCCATATCCCCAACTATTATGTTTTAGTTCTAAAATGTCCCCCCAAAGTCTTATATGTTCCGAGGTGGGACTTTCGGATGGTGTAACAAAATACATGAGGCTGGCACTTTTAGAGAAAAGAGGCTTACTCAGTTCAGAGTTTTGGAGGCTGAAAGTCCAAGATTGGGCAACTTCATCTGTTTGGCCTTTGGTGAGGGCATTTTGTTGCACCAAAATATAAGAAATGTCAGGGCTGGGGATTTAGCTCAGTGGTTCCACCACCTGCCTCGCAAGCACAAGGACCCAAGTTCGATCCCCGGTACCAAAAAAAAAAAAAAGAAATGGCATCACACAGTGAGACACACAACAGAGCAGCATACAGCATGCGTGGAAGAGAACAAACAAGTGGGGTGACCTCATTTTATAAGAATATTCTCTCCTGGTAACCACTCCAGTCCCATAATAGCCTACTCCTCTGACAGGGATATAAATCTCTTCTGAAGGGGAAGCTCCTGGGACCTAATTAAATCTCTTTAAGGCCCCACCACTTTAAAATCATTATACTGGGGAAAAATCCTCTACCAAATGAACCTTTGCAGGACAAATAGTATGCAAACCATAACAGAGACAGAGAAAATCATAAAGAAGAAAAATACACACCAATATAATTACAAAAGTGAAAGAGAAGGAGGAGGAGGCAGACATAACACAAGAAAACAATTGCAGGTCAAATTGTAGCTAATTACAATTAAAGAGAAGACTACTTCATCAATCCTACTGGAATTATTTATGTTAGCTTCTTATTGCTGTAATAAAAATATTTATGAAAATCACTTTATAAATAGGAAAAATTTATTGTGGCCCAGAGTTTTAGAGTATTAATCAGCTTTCCTGTTACTAGGACATATTTGACATGCACAACTTAAAGTGGGAGAGGTTTAATTTGGCTCGTGTCAGAGGCATTCAGCCCACGGTTGGCTGGCTCCAAGGCAGAAACAGTGTAGTGAAAGGTGGAGGAAAGCTGGTTCACTTTTGATGTTCAGGAAGCAGCGAGAGATGGGAAGAGGTAGGGAGGGAGATACTACCTCCAGAGGCAGCCCCAACCTGTCCCAACCAGGCCCCACCTCCAAACACTCCATCGAGCTAGAAGTTCATCAACAGGTCAATCCTCTCATGGATATGGCACCCCCATGATCCAATCACCTTCCCAAAGCCTCACCCCTGAATACTTTGGACTTTTGAGGGAACATTTCAGATCTGAATCATAAAATTCAGAGATTTCAGTTCATGGTCACTTGGCCCTGTTGCCTTTGGGCCTGTGGCAAAGCAGAACATCATGGTAGAGAACATAAAGTGGAGCAAAGTGCTCACTTCATGATGCTGAAGCACAAAGAGAGAAACAGGAAGAGGGCACAGTCCCAACACCTGCTTCCAGGGCACTTTCGCCATTCTGACCTAGCTTCCTTTCACTGGGCTCCACCTCCTAAAGGTTCCACTAACTCCCAGTAGTGTCACAGGCTGGGAACCGAGCTGTCAGTGCATGGTCTTGGGAGGATATTCTAGATCCAAACCATAACATTAGTCAAAACAGGTCAAGATATCCGTGATTACCAGTAAACTCACATTTCAATAGCTTAGCACAACACAATGATTCCTTTCTTGCTCCTATTACATATCTAGTGCTTATTGGAAGGAGATACTGTTTCACAGATTCATTCAGCTATCCAGGATAACAGGCATTATATGCATTTGTGATATTGCCATCTCAGTGTGGAGCTGCATTAGGGGAAGACAGAACACAAACAATTCACATTACAACTAAGTAGCTCCAGTCCATTCGCCAGCACTCATGTGTCCCCATGCTAATTGCAATAGAGGTTGGAAAAGATATGGAAGCTTCTGGAACAAATGGTCGGTTTAGACCTGATCTGAAGGAGAAACAGAAATTACAGATTAGTTGAGTGATCAGACCTGAACTGGGGAAGTGGGAAAACTTTCAAATTGATTAAGAACTTTGAGTTTTCATACTGGACTGAACGTTCTTCTACCTGAGACAGAGACCTTGTTGTTGTTTAAGAGAGAAGTCACTCACTCTAGGATATATCGTAACTTTACCTGGGATCATGAAGTCATGGATCGACAAAGGAAGATGTGCAGAAGCAATAGTAATGAAACAAAGTATCTTTTCCCTGCATACTACAGAGTTTGTCTTTTTGATAAACCTGTACATATAAATATTTCTGTGATACTAATCAGCATGTCATGGGTTGATAAATATAATTCATGTTGTACAAAAAAATTCTAATAGAATAATGAATTCTTATGAATTGTTTTCTTTGGTAATCAGTTTGATATGTGATTATGCTTTTAGGAATTTAAAGTATGTGTAAGTAGTAATCCAGTAATCCAGAACTATTTAATTGAATGACTGTATTTGAGTATTCACAGTACCTACAAGTCACTGCAAGACATGCTGAAGACCTTCACGCAACTTTTTCAAGTCCTTTAAATATCAATGAAAGAGAAGTAGACAGATAATCATATAATAGCATGATACATTATATGAGAACTTGAATGATAATATTAGAGCACAGAGTGAGGGAAGGCACTGACCTGTCTAGAAAGGTCTAAAAATCTTCTTTAGAAGGAGGTACTTGTTAGAAGGAGGTATTTAGAAGAAGGTGCTTATTTAAGCAGTAACCAGAATAGGCTGAAAAAGAGTGGAGGTTATTCTTGGAAGCAAAATAACATAAACCAAAGACATGTAACAGAAGAAACCAACTTGCTTGGCCCAGCTGGGTTATAGGACCAAGTCCTGCTGAGCAGAAGAGTCAAGACGTTCAGAGTATGGATTGGGAAGAGGCCCATGGGGATGTGAAGGGATTTAGAGATATCTTTGTAGCTCTTAAGAGTGGTTAGATTTTGTTATTGCTTTTCTGCTTACATCTGGTGTTTTAAAAATAGCATAAGAAAAATTTTTTAAATTACCTATAATTTCATTATTTAGAAAGGATTACTAAATATATGCTGTAGTACATATATTTTTTCCCACTATTTACACATTTATAAATGTTTTATCTTACTTCGATTTTGGATCTCACGTATTTTACTTAGTATTACGCCAGTATCTTCCAGGGACACTGAATAATTTTTAACAATATGGTTTCTAAGGGGTGATGAGCGTTACAACAAATGATTCCGCTATTTTTTCATTTAACTATTCTCTTACTGCGAACAATTGGGCTGTTCCAAACGTTTAGGACTAACGATCCATATATAAAGGTATTTCAGTGCATTCTTAGGGTTTTTTGAAAAGTCTAACCCAAAAGCACAAAGTGTAGAATGGAGGTTCCAGAGACACGGGGCTGGGAGAAACGAGGTGTTGGCCAAAGGGTATACAGGTTCCCTTTTGTAGGATGAATATGTTCTGGAGATTTAGGGTACCGGAGAGTGACCGTACTTAATAACACGGTATTTCCTACGCCAAATTTGCTGAGAGTTCATCTCAAGGGTACGAACTACATTAAACAATTATAAAGATGTAAAGTGATGGAATTGAAACCAGCTTAATTGTGCTGATCATTTCACAATGTGTATGTATCTCAAAACGTCACATCGTGCACATGAAATATATGAGTTTTATTGTTGGATATACCTCAATGAAGCTAGAAAAAACAAACTGAAAAACTAGCAAATATTATTCACACTACAAAAAATACACGAAAGGCATGGCATATGTGTTACACTTTAATGCATTTTGGGTCACTGCTGACAATAATCAAATCCCTGTTTTAGGTTCATCATCAGGCTTTTCCCTTTCTAAAATAAATATATATATATACTTATATATTTTTCTATATATATAGATTTTATATATTTTATACATATTTCTATATATAGGTTTTTATATATTTATATATACATTTTTATATAGATATATACATAGATATGGTTTTAATAAAACAAATATATTTCTATATAAATACGTGTATAAACTGTTATAAGCAAAGAGACCATAAAAACAATTAAAACATATTATTGAAAAATGTACTTATTCTAGTGTAAATGTTTTCTGAGTAATTTACTTAGGTATGTAAGCAAGCATACAATGGGTTAATTCTTACTAAAACTCCACAGTGAAGATTTCTGCATGATTGCCTACGACCTCACTCAGAAATAAATATTTTATAAGACTTACTTGCATCAGGCACTATGATATGCAAAATTTATCAGTATTCATATAGATATTTAAATTTATGGCACAAAGTCATGCTACCTGCATAATACATAATAAAAGCCACAGTTCTTGAATTTAATTTAATATCCTATCAGTCACAAGGACATGGCTGGTTTATGTAAATGATAGTCTGCTTCACGATTATTAGATACTTACGTGGGTAAAATTAATATAACTCATTCTCCCAAACCACATTGCATAAGTGATCTCTTCTGGTTTTGTTAGGGTTGTTTTGTTTACTCATTTCTCTCATACTGTGTGCAGTGTAATCCATGGACAGGTGTGTGCACTTCCATCCATACCCACATTTCCTAAATTCCACATAATTTTATAAAGGATTCTGGGAACTCCTCCTTACCCACAATGTTCAAGGTATATGGTTCTTTTGTTCCATCATATTTATTCAATCTTTGTCTATTCAAGTTCTCTCTTTCTTCCTTTCTTTCTTTCTTCTCAGTAGCGGAGATTGAACCCAGGGCTTTCACACTGAGCTACATTCTCAACCCTTTTTACTTTTCCTTTTGAGATTAGGTCTTGCTAAGTCACTAAATTGCCCAGGCTATAATCAAACTTGCAATCCTCCTGTCCCAGCCTCCAAGAGAGGGATTACAGGCATGTGCTGATACACTTGGTGGTCTATCCAATTTCTACCTCACTCCTGAGGGCCTTTAGTCAACGCCTAGTTGTTTCCTACCCACTTGGTTTTATTCATTCATCTATCACTCAACCAGTCAATCAGTAAGTGTTTTCTCTAAGCCATTCACCACAAAACTGGGCCTAGAGAAATAAATAAAGCTTAATCTTATCTTCAAACATATCATAGTTCAGTACTGTCAGAAAGGCTGTTATCCATTAACCTGTAGGCTATGGGCTGAATATTTGTGTCCCCTCAGAGTTCATATTTGAAACCTAACTTCCAAGGTGGTGGAATTAAGAGGTGAGGCCTTTGGAGTTCACTGGGAGCCCTCATATGGGATTAGTGCTTTTATTAAGGAGGCTCAAGGGAGGCCACTTGCCCCTCCAGCCATGTGAAGACAAAGAAGGACCCATCCCAGGGTAAATCTGCCAGCAAATTGACCTTGAACTTCCTGGCCTCCAGAACTGTAAGCAACACCTTCCTGTTATTTACAAATTACCCAGTCTATGGTATTTTGTTATAGCAGCCCAAATGGACTGAGATACTGTATATCAATGTGCTTGTGATGATGGATGCTCTGATCCCAAAAATAGTGCCTATGACATCTATAGTAACAATCTCATGCTGGAAAAAGAAAGTAAGAACAATGAATAATGGCTTTTCAACTGTTGAGTCTCCTAAGAGAGGGAAGAAAGAAGTGTAAAAGGAGGTAGGTCCAATAGGGGGTTGGGGAGGAAATTTGCAGCACAGGATGACTTCCTCAAGGCAAGGCAGTCTCTAAATCCTGGAGCTAATATGAGAAATAAGCAAACAAAGTATTTAGCAACACCTCACAACTGTTGTCATTCCTGTTAATAGGCTTACAATAAATCCAGCTGGACCAGGCCTAGGGAGAGCAAGGAAGGGCAGAGCTGCACAAGGAAGCAAGCCCCATTTCTTCTGACACCCCAGTTTCCATGTCACTCTAAGACAACTCATGGATGAACCTTTAAGCCCTCCCTGTAAACAGGAGTGGTGTGGTTTCCCAGACAATAAATGACACATTAACCCAACACTGTAAAAAAGAATGCATTCACCATTTGGTTAGCTTAACTTTTATCAATGGGCAAGTCTTTCACTATAAACTTGGAGTTAAGAGACTTGAAGCAAGAACATTGACAGAAGACTACTTGTGCTTAAGTGGAAATTGTGGGTAGCAGATCCCAGCTTATTTTCATGGGACATGGGAGTAGCACACAATGAAAGCAAAAGGTCAAAGAATCTGGAGCTTCATGGTTCCAAAAGCCAACTCGTCATATTAGTTTGAGTCCCTCGCTGTAAACTACAGATGGACACCAAGAAGCTGGATCAGAAGCATTTTTAATCACATCCACGTCTGAATGCTTATTGAAAATACTGCTGAAGAAGGGGTATCTGTCTCTTTAGTCTGCCACAACGAAAAACCACAGATTGGGTAGCTTAACACAGATTTATTTTTCACCAGGCTGGAGACTAAAAGTCCAAGATCAAGGTTCTGGCTGATCCAGTTTTCAATGAGGACTCTTTGGATTTCAAACAGCTGCCTTCTTACTGAGTTTCCACGTGGCAGAAATATATTTGTCTTTTAGGCTTTTCATGAGGCCATGGAACCTACCAGATCAGGGGCCCACCCTAAAATTCTCAGTTAACCTTAACTAACTACTAATAGCCCTATATTTGAGCATGGTTGCACTGGGAATTATTTTATGTATTTTTTATATATATAATTATTTTACATATATATACGTATGTGTAAGAGGGACACAATTCAGCCCACCAACAGGTTATACAATCCCTCATGAAAATGTTGCTTCTATAGCTAAATTGCTCATAGTTTCCTTGAAATACTATCAAGTTTGCCACAAAAGCAGTATGTAGCTTTAAACAGTACCAAATGGGGAAAATAATACCAAGCACCTTAAGCTCATAACCTCACCAGTAAATTTTCTGAGCATCTTCCTGTTAACTTCAATTCATTAAAATCCCAAATTTAAAAATATGCTCCATTTTCTGAAGTTAAAATGCAATGTTTTGTCTAGATTTCATAGGTATTTTCCTTCAAAAATGCTTTTTGATGAGCTTCCTATTGTCATGATTGATATATTTGAAAGCAGAACACTCTGACTATGCTTGCTCCATACCATGTACCCCTGTACACCACACATACACCTTGGTGTAAGGCGGCCCTGGGATATGAGGTCACTATTTTCTCACCCTCCCTCCCCCAACCCTGTCATATATTCTTGAGACAAAATGTGCCACACTGGGGGTGGCTTGGTTTTCTAGGTAAGAAAGTTTGGGGTCTTCAGGACAGCTGTGATTAAGACTGTACACATTTGCCACCTCTTATTCAGAGCCAGATAGTTTCTTCCACACATCCTCTGGAATGTCAATGCTCCTAAGGTGTTAAGAAGTCTTAAAGAATAGACCCCTCCCAAAATAAAAGACCCTATGAGAAAATGGGC
The DNA here is from genome assembly GCF_053883595.1 of Heterocephalus glaber. Lineage (NCBI taxonomy): Eukaryota > Metazoa > Chordata > Mammalia > Rodentia > Bathyergidae > Heterocephalus > Heterocephalus glaber. The sequence continues at coordinate 11,415,265 of NW_028258315.1, forward strand.
AAATGAAATGATACACTTCACGGAAGAAGTACAAATAACAAAAATACATGAAGAGAAGTTCAACATCTCTGGCCATTAGAGAAATTCAAATTAAAACAACTCTGAAATTCTATCTTACTCCAGAAAGAATAGCCATTATCAAGAAATCAAATATTAACAAATTCTGGTGAGACTGTAGGAAAAAAAGAGCCCTTCTACAGTATATTGTTAGTAGGGGTAGAAACTAGTACAACCACTGTGGAAATCAGTATGGAGATTCCTCAGAAAATTGAAACCACAAACTCCATTTGACCCAGCTATTCATCTTCTAGGTATCTTTCTGAAAGGGTTAAAGACATCAAATTGCAGTGACGTAAGCATACCTATGTTTCTAGCAGCATATTATGAATTGCTAAATCTTGGAAGCAGCCTGTATGTCCATCAACAGATGAATGAATAAAGAAAATGTGGTATTTGTACACAATGGAATACTACTCTGCCATAAAGAAAGATAAATTTGAGTCATTTGTAGGAAAATGGATGAGCTTGATACCATAAGTTAAGTGAAATAAAGCAGATACACAGGTTAAATATTGTATGGTTTCTCTTACATGAGAACACAAAATATAAATAGAGCAAAATGAAAATAGATAGCAGGAAATAGGGAGATAGAGCTTTCTCAAAGGGGAAGAGGATCAACAGATGGAGGGGGTGGGGGGAAAGAGAAAGGAAAGGAGAGAGAAAAGGAGTGAAGAGGTGTTATGTACATGGGCCAACTCCACACAAGGAGTGTGAGCACTGTGTACTGCACACGTGTGCTAATAAAAATAAAGTTTTAGAGACAGTAAAAGAAGTCTCTTCCAATGAATGCACATTGAGGCAATACTCTTAGGTGAAATAAATAGGGCACACGTGTGTAAATACCAAATAGTTTCTCTAGCGTGAGAAATGGAAAGTGTAAATGAGGACTAAAGCATATAATAGGTAATGTGAAATAGGAAGAAAAGGGGCAAAGGGGAAGGAAGTGGGAGGGCTAGGGGAAAGGAAAGAAGGGAATGGGATTAATATGAGAAAATGAAAAAATGGAAACAAAGTCTTTGTAAATAGGGAGGGATGGAGGGGTTGAAGGGAGGGCAGGGCAAGGGGAAAAAATAAGAACCAAGAGAGATTATGTAAAGGTGCAAATTTCCAATGCTGAATGTCATTATATTGTATACCTAAAATGTACCAATGATTAGAATGAATAATCAATAATGCAAAATAGGAAGAAAAGGTCCAAAGGGGTACGGGTAGTAGGAGGGGCAGGGGAAAGGAAAGAAGGGAAAGGAAAAATGCTGAGAAATGGAAAAAATGGAAATAAAGTCTTTGTAAATAGGGAAGGGTGGAGGGGGTGAAGGGAGGGCAGGGGAAGGGGAAAAAAATAAGAACCAAGAGAGATTATGTAAAGGTGCAAATTTCCAATACTGAATGCAACTGTATTGTATACCTAAAATGTACCAATAAAATTAATTTTTAAAAAGCCTCTTTCTCACATTTGTGACTGTCTCTTGTGTATGTCTGGCGATTTACAAACTAATATCCACAACAGAGACTCAAAGCCTCCAAAGGTAACTTGTTTCATAAAGAATTGTGCTGTCACCTGCAGTTTTTGGAATAAAACCTGTGCTGTTCTGTTGCATATCAGATGCTGACGTCCAGCTTAACATGGTGCAGAACAACTGGGAGACCTATGAAATAAAATCCAGTGAAGTACAGTTGTCATGCTACCGAAACAACGGCGGTATTATTACTCAATATATGGTATATCTAACCTCTTTTAACATGCAATACATAAACTCCTTTTTAAAACTCCCATACTTTAGTATATACTTAAATTCTTCTCAGAGTGTTATTTAAATATATGTGAATATACAGTATATATACACCTAAGGTTTATATCTCAAATCCATCCATAAAACCATAAAAATAGCAATTGAATGTAAACATAAATTTCACATTGATAAAATGAAAATTAAAATACTTTTGCCAAGTTATGTACTGTTTTATTAAATCAGTATTGTGTGAATATAGGATTGCTTTTTTCCTCAACTGTGAAAATGTTGATGGTTTTCTGTTCTATAATTATATTATTCATGTCATTTTATTGTATTTCATATAATAAAGATTATATTAAATAACCTGTATTTTAGGTAAGATTATATGGATTTAAAGGTATTTCTACTTTACAACATAAAGTAAATTATAATTGTTCATTTTATAATTGTATTTATATCTTATAATTTTTTTAAAAAATGATGAAATACACAGAGCACAAAACCAATTAAAGTTATACAAACATCTAATACCTAGAGAGCTACCCGTCTAGTGTGCTTCTTAGTTCTCTTTTAAATACTCGATTACGGAGGAGAGGGAAGCACCAGGTCAGTCTATGGTGTGCTTTCATCTAACCCCATGCCTTGGACCTGGGTGACCAACTAGGTGACCATGCTTACCAGGGATTGTGGGGTCTCCTGAGATCTTGGACTTGCAATACAAAACCAGGACAGTGCCTGGCAAAGTCAGATGGACTGGTCACCACACTGTCAACCTTTCCCCATCCAAATCTGCCTGTATTTTAAGCTCTCCCTTCCCTTGCTTTCCTTCATCCGTCCTAATTCTTCACTCAACTTTTCAAAATATTGTCTAGCCAGGGATTTAGCTCAGTGGTTCCAGGGCCTGCCTCTCAAGCTCAAGGTCCCGAGTTCGATCTCCGGTACCAAAAACAACAACAACAAACAAACAAACAAACAAACAAAATATTGTCTAAAGATCTTAACTCCAGTGTTGTTGCTCTTGTTCTCTTCTGTGCTCAGGGTTGAGAACTTTGCCTTATCTAAATTCCACTGCTGACATTTTCCTGGTTCTCAGGACGGAGAGCTGACAAACAGGTATGATCTTTTCATAATCTTGAGCAAGAAGCTGTGAGATTGCTTTGAGTTTCACATGCCTACATTGCCATGGACCAGCGATGATTCACTCTTAGCCTCTCTGCTCCAGAACGCTTCCTTTGAATGCATCATCGGCTGCCTCTGCCCAGTTTCCTACAGCACTTCATAATCACTCAACGTAAACTTTAGTCAACAAAAACATTGGGTTCACATATATTTGATTATAAAAAAGTAATCTAAATGATACTGTTAGTCACTTTTAGCATATCATCAAAACAAGCACACACAAAATTCAATACTCATTTATAAAAAATTCTTGATTCCCCAAGAATATACCTGCAGAGTCCGGAGTTCTCAGAGATTACCTTAGTCCTACGTGTTTCTTCAATTTATAGAAAACACTACTTTAAAATTTTTTTCAAAATGGTCATGAATTAGATTGGAGTTGAAATATGCTAGAATCTTAGCAAATCCTTTTTAACATAAACAGTGTGAGTCATCTACTTAGGTGTTTTTCAGAGAACAGTTTTCTAAGAAATGTTCTAAACAATATCATAATAACAAAGTGGAATCTTCACCTGATGTCTCATCCCCTGGAAGTCAGTTACTAGCTCCAAATCTTTTTTCCTTTCTCAACTTGAAATATTATCTACATTTTCTTCCTGATTTCTTTCAATTAATTGTGTGTTACCAGCTCTAACTTTTCCAAGAGCCTACACTTACCATAGGCCAGTGCACTGTTTTGACAAATATTTTAACCATAATTTATTTCAAATGTGAAAAGGATCAAAATGGGCCTATTAGTAGTATAGTAAAATTCATAGAAGTCATTTCACAAAGTCATTTAGACACACTCTGGGACTGGTCTTTTCTCACCAGGAGACACATTGATTTGTTAATGTGAGTGAGGAGAACAACGTAAGTATTCTGAATTCCTGTGAATTTAAACAGAATCTTTCTTACCTTGCTACATTTTGAAAAGAGAAAAACACATATAAATCTATTTAGAAAATAAATTTTTGATCATCCTATTATTGCAAATCTGTGTGTTTGAATCAATTCTTCACATCTCACAATTCTTTTTAAATGATTCCTTAAAACAAAACAAAAACACTTGCTTTTTTTTCCTCAAACTTATTTCTTTTGTTGTACACATTTTGCTTTTCTTGGATTGAAAGAAAAAAATGTCCTCTGAGAAATATTTTTGCTCCTGATAAACAAAAAAGGTTTCAATAAAATACCAATCATGAAAAAGTAATAACTTTTCTGGAAAAGATTTATTGTAATGTTTTCTGCAATATGAAGACCTTCAAAGACAAAAAGGTAAGAATTCAATGATAAGAATTTTCATTTCATAATTGTTTAAGCCATAAACTCTTTTATGCTGAGATTGCAATTTTTATAGATCATCTTTTTAATCAAATAACTCAAGAATAAATTCTACTTCCTTAAATCATGCAAGTCAAGAACATAGTTCCCACATCTCTAATTTTTATGTCCATATATATCTTGAATCAGGATAGATTTGTGACTAATCTCATATCCCCAGAGTGTGGTCTTGGTTCTAATCATTTTCTTTGTACATCTCCACTTAAGTATTTGATTATAGATGACACGAAGTTAAAATATATCTTAAGTGCAAATGGAAGGAGAAAAAATTCAGAGCAGCTATGCAAGTCAGGAGCTAGGAAGTGGTCTCTTTGAAGAGAATGGTGATGATGTGTGAGATTATTATAGAGATCTGAAGTCCTTTTAACTTCCCCTGGGGTTGGTGAGGATCCATATACCAGTTTTACATAAATCTTCAAAATCCAAAGCTTTTGGATTTTCCTAGGGCATTTCCTAGCCAAAAGGAGGATGAAATCTGTTGAAAGTATAGATTAAGGTTTAGGAATTAACAACTTATAAATACAGTGGGATAAATATATATGATGGTTAATCTTGATTGTCCACTTCATTGGGTTGAGAAATGGCTAGGAAAATAATAAAGCACATGTCTTTTTGTGTCTGAGGGTATTTTCAGAGAAGACTGGCATGTGAGAGAGTGAATTGACCTGAATGTAGGTGGCACTAGCCATTACCCTGGGAGCTTAGATGGAAGAGCAGAGGAAGAGGGAAGGCTGTGAGGACTTGCTCTCTCGTTCTCTCTCATTTCTTGGCCATCGTGAGCTGAGCAGCTTTTCTTCACCACACCCTTCTGTCACGATATTTCTGCCTCACTACAGACCTAAAAGTGATGGAGCCAGCCAACCATGGACGGAACCCTCTGGAATTGTGAACCAAATTAAACTTTTTCACCTTTGTTATTTTCAGGTATTTTCTCACAACAATCCAAAGCTAACTAACAAAATATAGTAGGATAGAATTGCTAAAATTCTATAGACACATGAACTCAACAGGGTGTCATGAAATTAGAGTTGAATTCCAAGTTGATGTCTTAAAAATGCAGTTTTATAGGCTGGGGATTTAGCTCAGTGGTGCCACTGCCTACCTTGAAGTCCAAGGTCCTGAGTTCAATCCCTGGTACCAAAAAAAAAAAAACCCAAAAAACAAAAATACATTTTTATTCCCCCAGAACTGACAGCACAAGTGGAATTTAGGTTTTAACTCACATGTACACACTGTGTTACCAACAGATGTGAAACCCTGACCATAACATGTAATATTGTGTTACAAAGAAACGAGCTCTATATTTCAATTCCCAGATGCTGTGGGCACCTGTCTCCATAGGCACCTTGATAATGAGAGCACACTCCTCCTCTTCTCTCGTGTAGCATGAGTCATCTAGTGAAAATCAGAATCTTAAGGTATCGTGAAAGAATCCAAATCTCCATAGCAGAGTTTTAACATGTGACAAGTAATTATCAATTATCAGACTCAAAAACTAAGTGACTTTTCAAAAGGCTTAGTATCCAGTTGATCTCAACTTCAGAAATTTCAGTCTGTGTGAATAAAATACAGTCATGGAAGACAAGACGTTGATGATATTTATGGAAGAAAGAAATGAAATCCTTCCTTTCTGTCTACTTCATGTAACAAGATCTATAAACTTCAGTGACTTCTGAGGATTTGACTGTATCCATAATTATGGAAATTAAACATGGTAATGAAACACTTTGTTCTTCTTTCTTTCAGAGGCTGTCTTAACATCACATAAATAGTGGTTCTAATTTTTCTGGCCTCTGGCTATGTTATATACACAAGCCATGCTGACCAAATGTTTTACTTTTTTGGCCAGAACAAGCACAATTGTAAAGTAACAGTACAAGGGAAAAAAATGAATTACTGCCTCTTCTCAGCAGTGATCTGGTATTACATTTCCTGTTCTTCCTAATCCCTCCAATGAAATATACACAATACTAAAATTTAAAATCCCAACAGTTTTTTTCCTTCTTCTAATAATTTGCTTCTTCCCTTTGGCAACTTAGTCACGGTAGTCCTGTAGTTTCTCAGTTGCAAAATAAAGAAATTATACTAATTACTCTCTAAAAGTTTTCCAAGTGGAAAATGTCCGTAGCATTACTTGTGTGTATGCTAGGATTGAGCAAATATATAAATATATGGTGGATAAAGAGAATGAAGTTTTTACCTTCACAGAAAAAAAGTTACAAACAAGGAAAAAAGGGAGAATAGAATGAACTCTGTGGTGCTGTACTGAAACTAAAGGTATCAGTATGAATTCATAGTTTTTTATGTACAAAGATATATACATTTATCCTATCTCCATCTAGAAACAATGACAATCCCAGAGCAACTAGCACATCTAGAGCCCAGCTATTGGTTCTAAATACCAGTCTTGATGAAAAAGGCTGTGACAGGAAATGTATAAGATGAGCGAGCCAGGTGTGGTGGCTCACATTTGTAATCCTAAGGATTTGAGTGTCGGAGGCAGGAGAACTGCAATATCAAGGCCATCCTGGGCAACTTAGCAAGGCCTTGTCTCAAAATTAAAAATAAAAGGGCTAAGGATGTAGCTCAGTGGTATAGTTACTCTAGGTTTAATCCCCAGTACTGGAGAAATAAAAGGTGATGTACATAGCTGAGTGTAAAGTACCTATCTAGCATGTACCAGGTCCTAGATTCAATCCCAATACTGTAAGAGGAAAAAAAACAGGTGCAGAATGTATTGTGGTGCCAAAAATAGCAACCTGCTGGAAAAAGTAATGAGGGCACATTAAAAAGTAAAACAGCCAATTTGGAGGAACTCCCTTTAGCTAAAGTTGGGAGAATTTGAGTGATAAAAAGAATCAAATTATAATCAAAGTATCAGATTATAACCAATTTAGTAAAACCAGATTCTGTGCACCCACACTTACATCAATCAATAGGTAGAAGAAACTACTCTTCCCTACAAGAGAATCTCAGTTAGTAAATGTGAAGGAAATGAGGGAGATAGGAAATGTATGCTAGGGAAACAGAAGAACAATTTAAGAACGCTACAAGTAGTGGGCAAAGCTATGGGAAGAAACTGAGATGAATATTTGCACAGCCTTAAATATCCTCAAAATATCTCCTCACGGGAAATTTATGAATTTTAAGTGGAAAATCCTAATTTTTCTAGTAGCAAAACCTAGCAAACACCGACTTAGTCAAATCACCAAATTCAAAATCATTGACCAGTAGTAAGCAGTGAGACATCCTGATGTTGTGACTCCACTGACATGGTGCAGTAGGAAGAGAATTCTAGAAACGCTGAGAAGATAGCAGAGGAATGTGTAATGCGGGCAGTCTGTGAAATGACTGATCAGCACTCCTCAAGAGTGCCAACGTCATGAAACAAACAGGGAAAAAAAGTAAAATGTAAAAACAATGTAAAAAGTAAAAAATGGTCACAGGTTGAAGGAGATTAAGAAGACATGAGAGCTAAATGCCATATGTTTCCAGGACTGGATCCTGAAACAAAAACAGACACTACTGCAGAAAGCTAGTGACAACTGAATAAGGTTAGTGCAGTAATGAGTTGTATTGTATCACTGTTGGTATGCCTGTCAATAATTACACTGTGCTGATGTGGGTGTTTATAGAATAGGAAGCTGGGTAAATGTGTACAGGAACTCTCTGAAGTGTTTTTGCAACTTTGACATTCATTTAACAAATAGTTATCAAGTGACATTTCTGCACTGGGCCTTATGTTAACAGATGTCTAAGTACGCAGCACACACATCTCTAGTTACTTTAAGAAATCCACAACCACTAATAGTAAGACAAGAACTCTTATTTTTCAAGAAATGAAGACCAAACATCTCTAAGTATAATGTTAGCATTACAGCAAAAGTAATAACATTTTTCAAATTAATCTATATAAATATTATGTATTTCGTCTATAAAACAAAAAAACCAAAATATATCATCTATAAAAAAATCCCCCCCCCAAAAAAATCTTCCCACAAATTATAGAGGACTTCATAAATTACTTTTAAAGTTCATCTGGAAGATAAACTACGAAAGAAAATAAGAAAATTTCATTAACTGACCCTAACATATATAATAATGTACATTAAAATTATAGCAATTAAAATGGTGTGATAAGAATGAAAAAAGAGATCAATAAAATATGATAATGGATCAAACACACTTCAGAATTTAGTATAGGATATTGATGATATTTTAATCTAATGATGAAAATGTTAACTATTTAAAAATGGTGTTGGGTAATTAATATGGGGGGAAGTAAGTTCATTTATTCATTCACCAAATATTTAAATGCCTACACATTTAAGGAATAGAAGCCAAATCTCTAACAAACCCCATGGACTCCATTTCTGATGTAATAAAGAGATGAGTAATTTTTAATGTAGAAAACTATCAGAATAGATCACAGAAGAATCATTTTTATAATCTTGGATGGAGAAAGATATTTTTATCTAGCATAGAATATCTACAGGGTATTAGAGGAAAAATTAAAAGATTTAATTTCATGAAATTTTTAATTCATATAGATAAGAGATACAAAAGTATCCCTAAACAATGTGAAGCATTCTGAAAAACATTTTAATGTGTATAAAAGATTAATGAGGATATAAAATAAAGAGTTCTTGTAGACAAAAAGGTGGCTCAACACAAAATTGGAAAAATATGAATTGACAATTTACAAAAAGAGCAATGGTAGTATATATATATACACACACACACATATGCTCTTCATTAATAAAGAAATAAATGCAAATTAAAGCTATACTCAGATAGTTTCATTAAATTGAGAAAATGTTTGAAAATTATTAATATCAAATGGTAATGGTTGTATGGGTGAGAAAGAAGCTAAGAACTTGTATAGATTGTCGATGTACTGAGATGAACATAATTTTTACTAAAATGATTTAGTTTCAATGAACCTGTCATTCATAAATAAATAAAATATATACACAAAGGAAACATCCACAGGAAATATCATTTGAATTATTTATCATTTGTTATTTGTTATTTTAACAACAAAAATTGGAAATAGCCTCAATATCCATTAAAATAGAAATGGTTTAAAAATTGTAGAATATACAAACATTGAATTATTTTCCAATAGTTAGAAAAAACAGGGCTGAAAATGTAGCTCAGTAGCAGAATGCTTGCCTACCATAAGCAAGGTCCTGGGTTCAATCACCAGCATTCCAAAGAAAAAAAGAAAAACAAGAATGAGATGGTGTTATAGGCATTAACAATGAAAATATCTTAAAGACACTTCACATAGCTACCAGTACAGTATGATTACATATATATTTGCACAAATATATACATGTAGAAAGAGAAAAACACATATTTGCCTATCTTTGTTCCATATACTTGGTTTTAATTTTTACATTGGGAATGTACTCATTCATGATATATATAGCTAAAAATATACAGTGAAATAAATAAGCTTCCATATGACTTAGAGCACTTCTGTGTAAATATCACTATTTTGTGCAACTTTTAAGGTCAAACTTAAAAGGAAAAAAATGACTAAAAGTAGAAAATACAACCAATAATATTAAACTGATTAAACTGAGCCATAGCTTCTCCAGTAAAGCTTGAAAGTATGAATGATTTACTCCTGAACACAATTCATTAAAAGGCATATCAGGCACATGGTTGGAGGGAAGATCTTTCAAATCTGCTTTATTTTTGGAAGGCAATGCAGGGAAGGAGGACCCAGGAATCCACCCAGCTCCCATTAACCCATTTACGCTGAGGACTGCAACTTTTTGAATTTTTGCATGAAATTCATATATGTTGCCTAGAAAAATTCAAGGAACAAAAATTTGAAGAGAAAAATGTAACACTAGGCATTTGAGGGCTAATAAGCATGCTAAGGACCCAAGCAAGCAGACTCCTAGAGTTCATCAAGTTAGAAAGGTAATAGCAACACAAATTTCTCCATTTAGACCCATTTCTTGCACATATTGGAAATGAATGTTACATGAAATAAAAAAGAAAAAGATAGAGGTTCTGCAAAGCTAGGGATAAAGAAACTATTGGCAACACGAAAATTAGACAGTAAGACTGCAGAACCAACACAAAACTAGAGAGGATACTTAAATGATGAAACCCTGGGTCACATTGATTTAAAATAACCATTTTGAGTAGTGTGGTGACACACGTTTAGTCCCAGTTACCGAGAAGCCTGAAGCAAGAGGATTATTTGAACACATTAGTTTGAGACCAGCCTAGGCAACATAGCAAAACTCTGTCTCAAAACAACAAAAAAAATACAAGCATTTGGATTTTGTAAGGAAACTTATGGGGGAAGTCTAGAAACTTACAATTTTCCAATCATCTATGAGGTATTCAAACCAGAATTTTTTTTATATTTCTAACCCCTTTCCTCCACATCCAATCCATCACGATGAGAAAAGTGATTTTATCAACTCAAATTATATAATATCCCTGAACTCTCTCCACTGCGTTCTGTCATCAAGGCCACCATTCTGGGTATACCAACATGTCTCACTGGGACACTCTCAGTGACCTCATCATTCTGCCAGCCCTCACTCCTGCCTCTCCAACCCATCCACATAGCAACCTTTCAAACTTTTAGTCTGTCTCCTTCTGCTCTCCCATGACTTTGAAGTCGGTAGTTCTTCCCACAATATACCCTTTGCGTCTCCATTTTTCAGCCTAGACCAATCTCACTTCATTTCATTGTCTGCATCTCTTCTCAGTCTTCATCCCCTCTCTCCCTAAATTTTTTGCTGCGATGATTCCTTCTCATATTTTAGGTCTCAACTTAAATGATATTTACATCTTTTGATGCTTCTCAGGCCATACAATCTAAAAGAACCCCATCCTTAATATTTTGGCCTCTGAGATGTGTAATTACATTCTCGAGTATGTGCCTGTTTAATTAAATCCCTTTTAACATATAGAGTAAAGGAAAGAAGGATTTATATCTAATTTTTTGTACTGAATTCCCAGTACCCAGCCTTGTGCCTGACATGCAGAAAGTGTATGATAAATGAACTGTGAAACAAGTCAGAATAATTGGGTCCAAAAAGATTTTGAAAAGATATAAATGCCTAACAAGATGAAGATCAATAGGGCTAATTATTATTTGTGTGATTTAAGGACAGAGATGATGACATAGGGATAGACACAGGACCCTTGGGGAAGGCGACCTAGTAGGATGGCAATGGGTTCACCATGTCTGTTCCTAATACATTGTATCTAACATTAAATTTCAAATGCACCTACTGAGATTAGCAATGGATCTATACTGAATAAGCCATGGTAGATTTATGTGTGCATTACAATGCCAATTCAATTTTTAATTAAAAACATAATAAAAATATTTAAAATTTCTATAAAAAATATAAATCGTGTTGACTTGATCTTGTATCTTATTCAGCTCAGTCATTCTGTACAGGACAGACAAATACCTAAATTCCATCCAAATGGTTAAATGAGCTCAGAAACGATTCCTGATCACAAATTATGCAGCTGAACTATGACCATCACCTTAGACTACGCCATCATTGTCTCATGCCTGGATTCTTAACATACTTCTAACCGTTCTTCCCACTGCCCCCTCTTAAATCCATAAAGCACACAATAGCAAAATGTTCCTTGAAAGCATATGCCCCATCACATCTCTTCTTTATTCAGCTCTCTTCAGTGGCTCTCCATCACACTAGAAGTAAATCCAGCCCCGACTTGTGGTTCACAAGGCTCTGTGAGCCATCTCTCTAACCTTATGAGGAGCCCTCTACTCAACACCCCAGATTCCCTAACACAGCAGTGTGTTTTCAGATTGAGAGACTAAATGCTCAGATGATTGGCCAGACTATAAACAGAACAGAACTCTGACCCACAACCTGCAGCAACTGGCCTGGGAAACCAAACTATGTCTACAGTAACCAACCAAGGGAGCCAGACTGCTATTTGTGTATCAGACTTGTAAGAAGTCAGTCTCTAGCAACTGATTCAGGAAGACAAATAATAGCCCCTCAATAAGAGGACCAAAACCACTCAGAACTTGATCAACAACTGACAGCTTCCCTAATTTTTGTTCTCACTTTCAGCTGAGAAAACCAAATATGCACCCTAACAAATTACATAGGATGCCTCACTTCTAGTAAAGATTATCAACTAAAATGAAGAAAACCAGGAGAAATCTGGCTCTGTGATGAAAATCAGAAGGTCATTTTTGGACCTGTTGACTTGGACACCCAAGTAGTTATTAAAACCAAGTAGATGTTTATGCTAGTTAGTCTCTAGAAATACATACATTGGAGTCATCCACCTTAGAAGGAAGACATGAGATTAGATGAGAGCAATGGGAGAGTTGGTGTGGATAGAGAAGGGTCAAGATTTGAGCCAGGGGGCTCTCCAGTGGGAAAAGGTCTGAACAGGAACTGAGATAAGAGGCAGGGCCTAACAACCCTCAAAAGATGCTTTTTCAATGGCTGCCTTGAATGCCTTGCAACCAAACCAGCTGCATCAGATGCCTTGTAGATGCTCTGGGAGATACTTGGTTTGGCTGTAGCAGGGATCAGTTACAGGGCCATCCCAGATGATTCTACCCTGCAGTCTCATGGGATACTCTACCCTTCATCTGCAAGGAGCCCCTATACTACCCATGATCAAACAGAAAATCTAACATTGTGTATGTCTTTTTTTGTTATAAGCAACTGCCCCAACCTGTCCACTTCCCCCTTTTAAATGGCAGCATAAGCCCTAAAAAGCCTCTTCTGAGTGGCATATTTTGTCTCTTCATGATTTCTAGCTCAAGTAGAGTGTGCTGAGCTGTACACTAGGAGCTGGTAATATCAAAGATCATTGGCACCAAAAGTCTCTAGTAGCTGGCAGTCATAACACTGAGGGCACCAACACCACAGAACAATGGAGAGCAACAATGAGTATTTCAGAGCCACTATCTCTGGTGGCCAGAGAGCCTCAGACCTGCTGACTCCGAGTGACAAGGAAGGCCACAAACACTGAAAGAGCTGATAGTCACTAGCATTCAAAGATCAGGGCTGTTAACATGGAAAGAACTACCTTTCTTCCAATTTATGATTTCTATACGAATTAAACAGTTAGTAACAGGTCGGCTGATTGGTAACCTCTTGGAAGGTCATAGAGGGACCCTCCCATTTAGAGGGTCCTGAACAAAAACAGCATGGAGAAAACTGTGATGGTTGTCAGCAGGCTCAACGACACGATCATATCTGGTTTTATCTTACATGTGGCTAAGAACCCGTGCTACTCAGTGATAGAATCAATAAAGGAGAAGGTGACAATGGAGTGATCAGAAGGGTGAATAGAAGAAATAACTGGGTAGAATCACGGAGAGCAAGTGAGGAAAGTTTATCAGGATATAGCAATCTATAGAGCTAAATGCTGCTGAGATGTCAAGTCAATGAGTCCTAAGAACAAATCATTATATTTAGCAATGTGAAAACTCCTGGTGACCTCAGTAAGAGGGGACTGGGGGTAAATGTCTGGTTGGATGGGTTAAAGAAGGAATTGGAGAAGTATGGAAGACAGTAACAATAGCTTTCAAAGAGTTTTTTTCTGACAAGGGAGCAAAGAGCAAGAGAGGTCAAGAGAAAGCTCTTCTTAGGCAGGAAGTATAACCCAGAAGAAGGCAGAAATGATGGAGCAGGGGAATTACTGGCTCAAAGGCAGAAACATCAAGGTGGAAGGGACTGGTGAAGAAAAATTGTCCACCTCACGGTATGCAGGAAGCAGAGAGAGAGTCATAGAGGAAGAGGCCAGAGCCTAGATATAGTCCCCAAGACTGTGCTCCTGTGACTCATGCCCTTCAACTATGGTTTACCTCCTAAGTTGCCATCAAAGTATGACTTCATCAGTCATACTTTGGATCAATCCACTGATTAAATTAGGGCCCTCATGAGCTAATCACCTTCTGAAAGCTCCCCCTTGACTACCTGAGACTTTTGGGAGGTATTTTAGATCTAAACTATAACAGCATCTTATTGATGAAACAGATCACATGTTAACTGTGATGGGCAGAGTTCTAAGTTCAAAATTGCCTGGCCCCATCTCTCATGTACATCCTGTGTACACCCTGGAACTGTGAGTGTGGTGGAATTTACCCCTGTGATGGTAAAAGGCACAATTGACTTTTGAAAGGTAGACTATCCAAGTGGGATGGCCCTCATCACATAAGCTCTTTAGAAGCAGAGTTTCTTCAACTGAATTCAGAAGAGGATGGCAGAGATCTGACATACAAGAAGGATTCCATCAACAGTTTACTGCTAACTTAAAGATGGGAGGCCATACGCAGGAATGTGGACAGCCACTAGGAGCTGCCTGTGACCCCTTGGTGATAGTCAGCAAGAAAATGGGACCTGAGTTCCACAACTCTCAGAAACTGACTTCTGTCAGCAATGAGAAGGACCATGAGGGGAACCTGTCCCCAAATCCTCCAGGTGAGAACTCTGCCAGGTTGACATCTTGATCTCAACCTTTGAGGCCCTGAGCAGAGAACCAGTTATGTCCTGCCATATTTTCGACCTAAAGAACTGTAAGCTAATAAACTAATGAGCTAATGAACTAAAAATAAATTAACAAACTGGAAGCTAATAAACTTGTTTCAAGTTTCCACATTTGTGTTCCTTAGTTACGTAGCCGTAGAAAACTAGTACAGATGCCATTAGTTGATAGCGGTGGGTGGCAACTGGACCCAAGGACTCCCTCATAGACAATGTAGGTAACTTACAGAAAATAGCAACAGAATGCTACTGAGACCTTGAAAAGGGCAGATTCCACCTTCTCCCTTGTCCTGCAAACCCTCAGTCCCTGTGGTCTTGTTTCCTTGGTCAACACTTGCCTTCTGCCTTAGCTCCTTTGACTAGTAACTGGGAAGGTCATTTTATGTGTCTGGGCTTCGGCTTTCACATGGAACTGCTACTTGTTGCATCCTTGAGTCTCTACTTTGCACACAAGGACCAGTCTAACCCTTTGCTTAAAACCTCACCCCACTTTCCCAGCCCCAAAGCCAAGCTGATGTTCCTTGAGCTCTGAATCCCAGTCTAGATCCAGCAGCCTTGTTTCTTATTGGTTTGGTGGTGGAGATGAGGTTGGAACTGGCCACAGCTCACTTTTTTCTCCTCCTCCTCCTCCTCCTCCTCCTCCTCCTCCTCCTCCTCCTCCCCCTATTTTTCCTCCTCCTCCTCTTTCTTCTTTTTAACACAAGGTCTCACTATACAGCCAAGCTGATCTTGAACTCACAATCCTCCTGCCTCAGCCTCCCCAGATGGGGATTACATGTATGTGCCACCACACCCATCTCCAAGGCTCAGGTTTATGGAAGGAAAGCACTGAAACTATGCAGTAGCTGGAACTCCTACTTCAGTTTTTTAATTAGGGTCTCTTCCTTATTTTATAGGTATTAATACCAGTGGCATTGTCCAGTGTGTAGGGTGTAGTGAGAACTCCTTATAAGGTGATAATAATGGTGAGCTGGGATTTATGAGCTCTATGAATATGGTAGTAACAATCAAGACATACCAGCTTACGGGATGCCTACTATTCTTCAGGAAATGTACTCAATGTCAGAAATGTCATAAGCATCAAAACAGTTCTTTTATTTCATGCCTAAGCCAAGTTCCTAGCTGTTATTACTCTGGGAGAAAGCCTACACAAACTTAAAGAATGGTATGAAATGGTCTAATGATCGTTAAGTGAGGTATTCAAAGGACTCGTTCTCATCTCAAGTGGAGGTAGACCAGTTGGCTCAGATGGTATCTGAAAAAGAGGCCAAGAGATTTCCAGTAAATATATGACTAGAGAGTTTGGGCAAGATCCAAGCTCAAAAAGCCTGTCTTGGAGTCATCTAAAGAAAGCAGAAAGAGAATGTAATTATAATTTAAAAAGTTGGAGTTTAATCAATATGTCCCATCTGGGCAAACATGTTAAAAGCAAAGATGATCTGACTAGAACATGAAGAAGAGATGTTATAGTAGGGGACAAGAATGTATTAATGTTAATCTAATGCTATAGCTGAAGCCAGATAACCAGGTCACTAGAGAGGTATTAGTCACTGGAAGACTTTTTCCTGTTTCATATGAGTTTCTCTTAATATTAAGTCACTGTATTTTTAATTCCATGTATATAAGTAGTCTTCCAATTAATATTTTGACTTTGGCATTAGAAATTGGGGTCTGAACTCCAGACAAGTTTTTTAAATGGAAATATCAGCATGTATCAGTCTTTCATAAGTTTGACTTCAAAGAACTGAATGATTATTTAGGAAAACATGCTACAAGATAGTAACATCTATTTCCCAGAGGCTGGTACCTAGATTTTAAAAAACCTGAAAAGTAAAGAAACTAGATTTTGAGACTAAGGATCATACCTGGGAAATGGGGACCATATTTGGGTATTGATCCCAAGGGCCACTTTGGAGACATTATTCTGCTCTTTGTATGGCCCTTTGATGAGTTTAAAAATTGCAAAAATCCCCATAAGAAAATTCTTTGAAAGTGAGATTCCTAGTAATAAAGAGCCATGGCTGAAAGTTACTTCCTTCTTAGGGTTTTGAGACTTCTCATTCTGGAATTCCCCAGATAGACTACAATTCATGAGACTTTACTGTCCAATGAAATCTCACATGCTTACATGGCTCTGGACTTTATTCTGATAGATTTTGTGTGACACTTTCTTTTCTACAATGGTCTTCTTAAAGGAGAGGCTTTGAACATCTTTGAATTTGCAGTGAGAAAATTAAACCTCCCTCCCTGGAGTTGAAGGTTGAGTTGTCTATGTTGATCTGCAAAACCTCTGCATCATGTCTTTGTTTTGCTTTCTTCTGGCATCCTCCTGACCCTATTTGAACCTTGCCATTTATTTATATTAGAGACAACTTTGATTTCTGTGAGAGAATGGAGCTGTCACCAGCCAGGGTCTTTCCTTGGGTGCCTCAAAAGAACATTTGAAGTGGCATTTTGGGGGACATGCATTCTACACATGGAGTGATCTTAAATGTCTTTCAGATCCCATGTACAAGTAACAAGCACAACATATGAACACCATTCACAGCAGTTGCAGGTTCCATTGATAAATCTGATGTCCGAATGATGACTAGTGGAGCTTATCAATGAGATACTTCTCAAAGTACTTTACTGTCTTAAAAAACGAATACATAACGTAAAATTTACCTTCTTGTTCATTTTTTAAAGCATGATTAAGTACACTTGCATCATTGTACACCTGATCTCTAATACTTTTCCATCTTGCAAAAGTGAAACTCTGTACCTATTAAACAATAGCTCTCCTTTCTCCTCTCCCCCAAATGCTGGAAACCACTATTATTCTTTCTGTTTCTCTAGATTTGACTACCGTAAGTGCCTCATATTAGTGCAATCATGCAATCTTTTAGTCTTCAGGGGACTGGTGTAACCTATGATAACACAAGTTCCCCCATAATAAAGTTCATCCCATTAGTTGAGAGGTGGCAGCACAAATTATCACATTGTCGTGACAATAGTTAACATCGGCTTCTATGTGCCAGCACATACATGGAGCCTCTAATTCAGAATCTTGCTTGGTCCTCACCTCAGCTTGGAGCGGTAGATACAATGATCTGCAGTTTACACATGAGGCCTGAGGACTAGAGAGAGGTTGAGTGTCTGGCCCAACGTCACACTGATGCTAAAGTGTTAAAGTTGGTATTCTTACCCAGGCATTCGAAGAACTCCTGAGTCTATGCTCTGGACCACTGGACCACACCGCTGCTCATGAATGCCTGTAATTGGCCTGGGGTTCTCTTCCGAGCTGGATAGACATTTCTCAGATGAGAACTCTGGCAAAGCTAACCTCCAATGTTGCAATCTCTTCAAAACAGTCATCGTTCACCGCCTGCTGCGCAAGCGCAAGGACCTGAGTTCGATCCCCGGTACCAAAAAAACAAAACAAAACAAAAAAACACAAATAGTCATCCTGAGAAGTCACCCAGGCTGACCCAGATTTCTTCAAGGGAGCATGATGCAGTTAACAGAACTCTCCGTCCCATAACTGCTCCTTCAGACATTTCATATCTTTCTGCCCCTGAGCTCACCTGCATCTTCAGCAGACAGTTCCTGAACGCCTGGCTTCTCTCTCAGGTGCTCTGCCTGAGGCTTTCCAGGTGGCCAAACCATGTCAGCTTCCACACCAGCATGCCAGGTAGCTGGAAATTCTGAGGATGTAACTTCTCCTGGGTGGGAGTAGAGGGCAAATGTCCCTGCTACCCTGGGTATTACTCCTCCTTTTGCATCCCTTACTTAACTGCCATCCTCCTTGCCCCCATGTCCTCATCTGTACTTCTTGAGATGATTCAGTAAACCACTTTCCTAAGTCCTTCATCTACCAGGGAGCCCAGACTAAGACAGTGAACACATAAAGGGAAAATGCAATGCCAGCAACTCCTCGGTTTGTTGTTTTCAACAGATTTGCATCCTCAGACCAGATGACTGCGTGGTATCAAAGGATACACCATCTTGGCAGAGGGCATTGGGTAAATAGGACTCTCAGCAGAACACCTAATTTACCATCACATGCAAGTACAAGAATTCTAAAGGAAATTGCCAGCCTTGCTCAGCAGCCCCCCCAGTAAATAGAACAAAATTCTGAGTCATTTCAGACAACAAACAGCATAAATTAAATCCGAACTGAAGTATACATGTCATTGTTGGCTCTTTACTGAATAAATGAAATGCAAGCTGAGAAAATCTAAAAGGCAAATCATTTCCTCTGTTTCTGAGGAAGCCACCTGTGGGTCTCTGTTTACTAATACTAACTTCACCCTCAGAGCACCAAAAGCGGTTGTACAATGGGTCTCATGTACTTCCCACTTACCCCACTATTGAGATAAATGAAGCATTCAAGAGAAAATAAAACAGTAAATGCATGTTACAAATCAATTTTATGAAAGAAACATTTCACTTCATCCAAAAGAGAAATAACCACATTGAACTCATTAGAAAATGTTGAAAACACTATTTTGTCACAGTCCTAAGCAGCTGGTAAAGTTATTAAGTGGAAGTTAATCAATCGTAAAGGATCCAGCAGATAACCCACTGGATATTTCCTTTTAGCGAGTGTAGCCTACAGTCCACCTTACAGAAACATGTCAGACAAGCTTCCCAAGATGGCGGGGAGGCTGCCCTGGTTCAGGAGTTCCTCAGACAAACCACACTAGGGACATGAGGTGTGTGGCTCAAGAAACTCCAAAGTGAAAAGCAACTACTCAAGCCAAATGCAGGACAATAAAGTGGTTCCAAAATGAAGATCAGTGTTTTCAATTTCCAAAGGAAGTTCTTGTCAAGGAGGAAATATGGAAAATAGGAAAGAAGACAAAATTAAAATAGAGGATGATTTTAAATGATGACCTTTTGGGCCGGGGATTTAGCTCAGTGGTTGTGCCGTCTGTTACGCAAGCACAAGGACCAGAGTTCGATCCCCGGTACCAAAAAAAAAAATGTAAACACTAAATGATGACGTTTTTAAGAAAAAGAAATCAAATTTAGTTGGCAAATTATTACCACACTGAGAAATTTCCCTTAATCTCATCCCGCCATGGCAACAATGGAAGAAAAAGTGTGAAAGAGGGAAGAATGGGATAAATCACAAGGTTAGCTCAAAATAACTCTTTTTCTCTTCTTCCATGAGAAAAGAAAAGTAACAAAAGGAAAGTAGCTTTGAGAAAGGAGAGAGCTAGGAATTATTTAATGTAGTTTGGAATGTTTCCATTGGAATTAAGTCAGAACTACTCATTCTGTTTGTCTAGAGTCTTATCTATCTCTAGGTGTGTCAGTCTTATCTATTTTAAGAATGAAAACTTCTTGAGTATAAGAATTATAATTTGGTTCTGTGATGCAATCAAATTTGGTGAATAAAACTAGAAATAACTCTGTGTACTGATCTGAAGATTACAGGTACATTTTTACTTTGTTATACACAGTGCTGTAAATTACTGGAGTGGGTGTGTTGGTGATCATGGATGCTCTGAACTTTCCAGCAGGACAGAGCACTCTCTGCCAGCCTGGCCAACATTTTGAGGCATCTCCTGTCAGTGAATAAGGATCTCTGGGGTGCCAGAATAGCAGAGGAGTCCTGACAGCTGGGCAGAACTTTATTCCAGTTGGTCACTGGGACCAGCCATCACATATATAGGCCATGGTTTGCATCTTTCAGTAGTAACATTTAAAATTATAACCTTTATTTTAAAAAACAATGAAAAAAAGCCTGAATGTTTACATAAACTACATGGTGTATAATTAAACCTTTTTAGGGTATAAAAGTGTTTTTTCAGTCCACAAAACACTGTTTTGTGTTCAAGTCAGAGAATGAAGCACTGGACATGCAAAATGCAAATAAAGCACTTTCTCAGTGAAATGACACTATGGTGGCATAGACTTATCAATTCTTTTACAGAAAGTAAAAATACAAATATCACTAATAAATCAATATATATTTATAATTATATATAAAACAGAAAATATAAATAAAGATGTAAATGCATTATTATTTCAAACACATTCTCAAATATGTTCCTTTCGGTAATTATATAGCACTGTGTATAAGAGCGTGAAAATTAGCCAGTGACTCATCAGATTTATATGAAGATAATAAATATATATACAAGCATAAATATCTTTATTACTTCCTATAAAAAGTCAATGTGTCTACTCCAGCAGAGTATATAAAATCACTGAGAATGTTTTACTCCTGTTTCAGGGAAATACATATATATATATATATATGATGTCAGTCAGCTCTGCTGCCATAACAAATACCTTAAAGAAATCAACTTGAAAAGGTCTCATAGTTTCATCTCATCCATGACCAGCTGGGCCTGTTGCTTTGGGACCTGTTACAAAGCAGCACGTCATGTTGGGAGCTAGTGACAGAGGAAATGGCTCACTCCATGGCAGCCAGAAAGCAGGAAAGACAAGAAGGAGCCTGGGTCCCAATATCTTCTTCAAGAGCATATCTGCAATGGCCGCACTTCCTCCCACTAGGCCCCATGTCTTAGAGGCTCCACCATCTCCCACCAGTGTCAGGATGCAGACCAAGCCTTTAACACATGGGCTTTGGGGGACATTCCAGTTACAAACAATAGCATACAATATGACCTGCTCATTAAAGATGCAACAGTGACCTCCTGGGCTTCTGGTCCAAGTCACTGTGTGACTACAAAACCATTTGCTCTAATGGGATTGGGAAGGCTCTACAGGAAGTGAGGATTGAGAGGATGCAGATGACTTCATTTATGACTTGTGATGGGTAAAGATGGTATTGGATCTGTGGCTCCAAAGGCGGACCGCAAACTGACTTATTACAAGTTGATGTTAGCAAGCATTTTGTTGCATTTGGCTTATTTTTATAAAAATAGAATGAAAGTTTTCAGACACCTTCTGCATTAGTCAGCTTTTTTGTTGCTGAGATAAAATGTCTGACACTAGCAACTTAAAGAAGGAAATGTTTAATTTGGTTCATGTTTTCAGAGGTCTCATTTCATGGCTGACTCCAAGACAGAAATATCATGGTGGAAGGATATTGTAGAAGAAAGCTGTTCACTTCAGGTGGTGGAAGGCAGAGAGAACAAGGAGAGAGAGGGAGAGAGAGAGCCACTCCAGGCACAGCCACAATGGCATAACTTCCTCCAAGCAGGCCCTTCAGCTACTGGCTCATCACAGAATTAGGCACTAACGAATATAGGGCCCCATGATTCAATCACCTTCCAAAAGCTCCCTCTATGACACGTGAGACTTTGAGAGGACATTTTAGATCTAAACCGCAACACATACACAGACACACACACATCAGTCAGGTCTCAAAGAATGTTACATCCGTATCCAGTGCAGGTGGCTTTTTGCACCCTCAGAGTGCAAAGCAGCTGTTCTAACTGCTGTCGTTTTCACAAGTTGTCATCTCCCCTGTGGCCAGAACATCACCTATTTACTGCTCCTCTGACCACAGTTGATTTGCTACCCTATCTAACATAACTACACACCACTTCAACTCTCTACTGAGTTGTATTTATCTCCACCCATTTCTCGCTGAATCTTTAATGCTCCTGGGCCTCCAGGCCCACAAACCAATAAAAGTTGGTCTTTTCTCAACGTCAGCATCTACCATAGTTCCGTCTCCTCTGAGGCCAGGGACTTGTCACAGCAATAGGACTTTCATCTCTACTGCAGTATTGTGAGTTGTGAAAGCAAAGCCACTGCCTTTAGGCCCCCAGAGAGGGAGAACGGAGCGCTTTTATCTGGCTCTTTCCCAAATTAGGTCATTTCACAAGTGTTCAAGTGCCTCAACTTTTAAAACCTGACTGTTACTACCTATTAGTTCTGAGTTTGGTGTTTTCACTGAAGATGAGCATATTCAAATAGAAAAGTTATTTTTTACCTTAGTTTCTGCCAAGAAGTTCTTAAAATGATCATTCTTGTGCCAAAATAAATCTGAAAAAATAGCAACTACTCAGTTTCATATCGTGGAGGGACTTGTCCAGGAAGCTGGACTGTATTTACAAAGCAAAGACAAGCTCCAGAAGGGCAGAGATACTCCTCTTCCCTTGCTCTCTCCCTCCCTTTTATCTCCCCCCAGGTAAAGGAAGTCCTTTAGGACATTTTACTTTAAAATGAAACACAGTGCTGCAGCTTCCATTGTCTATTGGGAAGTGGTTTCCATGTGCTCTATCTTCTGAAGAAGTCAAAAAGATGACCACCCCACATGCCTGTGAAATTAGCACCCAGTTGGCTTCTTTTTTTTCTTTTGCACACCTGTTCATTCCCCGGGTGCATGATAATCATTCACATCTCTGCATTTCTTGCCATTTCCACTTCTTGTACTCCTTTCTCCTTTCTTGGGGACATGTGATGTCTTATTTTTTCCACTAAGCTCAGCTATGGCCCTTTGGGAAGAATCATCACATCCCTCATGGGAGTTGCCCTATTATTGACCAGATATCTCCATTCTGATTCTTATCATGAACTTTGTGGTTACTGTCAATCGTCATCAACTGCAGTAACCAGGGGGACCAGCTCTATGTATCCCCAGAAACCACAAGAAGATCTACCCTTTTTTAGATTCAATGTGCACTTATGAATAGAATAGAGTTAACTGAATTAGAGAAAAAGATGAGATGCACGTTTTTTTGAGCAATTTTAACTACTTGCTGATAAGGTAATATTCTCAGAACTTTCAGACCAAAAGAGGTTGCAGACAATGAAATATTTCAGAAACATATTCCAGCTTTCTAAATTTCCACATATATGCTCTCTATAATACTAAATGATATGTAGTAAAAAGAGAAAACCAAGGGAAGAACCAGGATTTACAGAAAGGAAAGACTAGCTTAAATATTAATGAAAGGGGAGGGGGGGAGAAGGGATAGAAGGAGGGCCAGAGGGAGGGTGGGATGAGGAGATTATCTGCATGCTACCACTACTCCATTTCTGGTCCAATATTTTCCCAAAATTTACCTTTTTAATTTTTGTACGAGGTTTTTCTCACAGAGACCACAGGACAAGTCTTGGTGAGGTCTACCTTTCCCTCTGATGTCAGGAACAACTCTGTCGGCTCAGGTTGTATTATCACAGTGACCGGCGTGGTAGGTGTGTAACATCTTTCCAGCTCTTCTACTTCAGTTCCATGTCTGTCATGGTCTTTTTCTGTATGCCCTAAAATGCATCTTCTATTACCATTTTCTGTGACTTTGTCAACTTCCTATTCTTTTCTGATGTGTGTTCTCTATTGGGTTTTATTTCAAAGTGACTTGTTGGGAACTCAGCATTTTCCGTATATCGTTTTTGAACAAAGGGCTCAAAAATAATTACAGCAGAATATGTATCTGTTGCTTTACAAATGTTACTTAAGAAAAATGCAAATTAGCAGCTTCTCAAGTAATTTTAAATTTTAAGCAACTGTGTCTCGGCACTTTGTAAGACATAGATCATTTTAAATAATTTTCAACATTTGTGGTACAAGAAGATCTTTGAAAATTCTTAAATGTTTGCATTCATGCACCTGTGTATGTATATATGTACACATGGCCCTCCTAATCTGTGGATTCAACTAACCATAGGTTGAAAATAATTTTTAAAAATTAAAAATGAAAGGCTGGGGACTTAGCTCAGTGGCACCATGCCTGAGTTTGATCCCAAGGCCCTGAGTTTGATCCCAGGTACTGCAAAAAAAAAAAAAAATTAAAAATGGCATTGGCACTGAATAGATTCAGTCTTTTTTATTGTCATCAATCCTGGACAATATAGTACAGCAACTATTTACCTAGCATTTCCATTGTATTTCGTATTATAAGTAATCTAGTGAAGGTTTAAAGTCTCCAGGAACATATGTGAAGGTTACACAAAACACTATGGCATTTTTTTTCCAGTACAAGGGATCGAACTCAGGACTTTGTGCTTGCAAGGCAGGCACAGTGTCACTGAGCTAAATCTCTGGCCCTACTATGACATTTTATATTGGGGACTTCAGCATCTGAGGATTTTCACATCCATGAGGGGCCTGGAACCAAATCCTGGTGGCTACTGAGGAATGACTATAATCAAACTAGAGAAAAAGAGCAAGGAATGATACTTTGAAAAATCTGTATAAAGTAGCTATGTTTTGATTGATATGTTTTCTTCTGAAACCTGTACCTAATTCAATATTGTTGATATGAATTTTTATTTGATACATACGTGGCAAAATTTTCCCCACTTGTCATTTGACTTTTAATTATAAATGACATGCTCAAGTTACCATTTTTGATAATGCTTGTGCAGTTTAATTAATCAATATCATTATTTATTCACTTGCCTCAATGTAATAAGAAAGAATTTACAGGAAGCTTTTAAATTCCAAGGTTCCTCATGTAAATAGGCCCTTTTCAAGGTTTTGTGTTACTTTGGTCATAAAACTTTCAAAAGCCAAATATTTAATCACTTTCAGTCTCTTCATTCTTTTTGTCTCTGTTACAGTATACCTTGTGTGAAAAGGTATCAAAGAGACTTTGGACAATTAGGGGATGTAATTAAGGGTCATGGTTTCAAGACACTTTGAGTTGAGAGTTGGATGTAGTTATGTGGTTTGCTCTCATTCCTAAGTCTAGTTTAGTTTTTGCTAGCTGCATCTCTGTGAAAAGGGCTTCTGGGAATAGGTACAATATGCTTGAAAAGTTAGAGAAAGTGTTGCCTCCAAAATTATAAGCACAGGGTTTAGTTCTCATTGACACCTAGTCATAATAAACGTCTCCTGACATGCCTTGTGTGTGTAGTCAGATTTCCACTACTGTAACAAATAACTAAGATAGATAAATTTTAAAAGAACAAAGGTTGCCGGGGAGTGCTGCTGGGTGGTAAAGCACCTAACTAACATACGCAAATCCCCAGGCTTGATGCCCAGCCCCACAAACAGAAAAAGAGAAAGAAAAGTTTATTGTGATTCACACTTTTGGAGGTTTCAGCTCATGATTGGTTCCATTGCTTTTAGCAGAGTACACCACAGTCGCAGAGACCTCCCATTTCAATCACTGCCAGAAACAGAAGTGAGAGAGAGAAATACACCAAGGTCCAGTCCACAATCTCCTTTGAGAAGACACCCCAAGGACCTAAAAACCCCCACAAATCCCCAATTCTTGTGGGTTTGTATCACCTTCCAATAGCACCAAGCTGAGAAACAAGCTTTTTTTTTTAAGTTATAGAAGTGAACTTTACTTTTAGTTTTCAGAAGTATAGACGTTGTAACACTTTGTATAAATTGTTAACAATTTAGTTGATACCTCGTTAATCTCACACAGCATTATTTTTTCCTTTTCTTGAAAACTTATACTTGCATCCTGTAAAAGACAGACTAACATATATTAGCATTTAGTAAATTATTTGAAGAGCAAAATTCTAGAATATCCATGTTTGTCATGGTACTTGAAATATGTTTAAAATATTAATTTAAGTAATGTATCTCAGAAGTAACAATTATAATCATTAGTTCTCTAACCTTTAGGTCTGAATAAAACCTATCACTTTCACAATGAGAAAGCAGAAAATAATATAATAATCAAATGGAGCTAACCTGAAATCATTTAATTCTCCTGGGCCTTTAAGAGACAAGGCCTGGTGGGATGTCATTATGGGACCCTTCCATTTTCTGGCTTCCTGTCTTGCCATGTGATCTTCCCCTCTCTTGCGCCCTCCCACCACTGTGATAACCACACACCATGAAGTGTAGCAGCAAGAAAGCTTTTAATACTGGGCCTTTGAGGAACACTTTAGATCCAAACTATACCAGCAGGAAAAAAAAATCACAACTTTATAATCCATTCTATATAATCTTTAAATGTATATTTCTGTATGATATCAATAGAAAGTATCTGACATGAAGAAGTTCTAACTTTAAAAACTCTCATCTAATACTGAAAACGTAATTCATTTTAAAAGGAGACAAACTCCAGAAGTACTGAGTTGTAGGACTGCAAAGTTTTCCAGTTAATGAAGAGGAGTGAATCCTGTTATCAAATTTCAAAAGGATTTACTTTTTATTTTTTTCTGATTTGTCAAGAAATGCAGACATCAGGGAAGATAACATAATAGAACATCGCAGTGCCACCAAGAACAGTTTGTTAAATGAATGTAGCCAATTCAAAAAGTTATTTAAGGTTAGACTACATAGAAGAGGACTCCAAATGCACCCAAGGTCTTCCAATTTATACATGGAAAAAACTCGTAGAGGTTTTCCCAATTTGGCAACAATATTAAAACTTTACATAATACTATCCATTATGAGTTGTGAAACAGTAAGAAATGTTTCTTAGGTCTATCAATTTAAAGAAAGTGCTTTGATAAACCACAACAGAAAAGACCAATTTGTCTTTGTATTTTCTTTTTTACTTTGTTTATTTTTTTATTAGTACATGCTTGCGGTACATAATAATAATACTTTATATTTTCTCTTTAAAAGTGATATATTAAAATTATTGTGTCATATGGAGATAATCCATATGACAATTAGGAAAAAGGTGTTGAAGAATGTGCTAATAAAAATGTTATCCTTTTCTGGGATTTAATGATGTTTATGGTATCTATCAGCTTTAGTTTGCCATTCTATCAGCTTTTGTTTCTCATTCTAGGCAGATATTCACTTTTGTTTCTAAATTTGCATTCACATTTTTGCATTATTTTGCTTAATTAAAGTTCTAAGATTGATTAAGCTTGGTTCCCATAAAATTTGTGTCCAACCTTTGTATCCTGATTAAAGAAACCCTCTTGACTATAAACATGATTCATTTTGCATATTTGAAATCTTCAATCTATCTGGAATTTACTTTGACTGTAGGTGATGTAGCTTGGAAAAAATGCCCTTTTTTCCCAAGTGGTTCCACTGTTTCAGCACCATTACTAAATAGTATTTATATTTTCATATTACTAATAAAAACTATTTGGTGTATATTAAATTCTCAATTACCCTCGATATCCTTCTAAATTTTTATTGTTTCATTGTTCTATCTATTCCAGTACCACTGTATTATTACAGTTTGAAAATCATTATAGCAAATCTCCTCTCATTCTCAATTTTCAAAATTTTTTGGATTAGTATGTTTATTTTTTCTGATTCAATTTTGAAATCACTGTTATACGTTGCTTAAAAACCCTAACAATATGAAGTCTTCTTATTTGACAGTATTATTTTTTGTAGTTATTTATGTTCCTTGGAAAATATTGTAAATGTTTTCATACAGATTTTGTACATTTCTAATTTAGTATATATCTAAATAATTGGTATTTGTTATTGGAAAACAGCCAACTGGAAAACTTTTATAATTAGTGTATATGTTTTGTAAATGACCAGTTTACTTGCTTTTCTTATTTAAAGAATTTTTCAATTACAAATATTTATACTTTTTATTTGAATATTTTGAAATTAATTTAGTTTTTTCATGATATAGGCTAAGAATTACAAAATAGTAATAGCTGTTTACACCAAGTATTTATGACTTTGTTACAAATACCCCTTAGGAAAGAAGAGAAGGGAGAGAGAGAGAGAGAAGGAGAGATTGATTCATCTTAATACCTATACACTTGTCTGTGTACGTATGAAATGTTGAAAAAACATTCCTTAGTTTCCTTAAATACTTTGTCAACTACAGATGTTGAACTGAACTGTATATTTTTGGAGAACACTTATTGATACAATCATATTTTTAAAATAATTTTTTATCTATTACATTAATAGATTTATATATACTAAACTATGATTCTAAGAATAAACCCCAGTATGGTAGTAATCTTGCTATTAACACATCTGGGTTGATGATTTTATATGAGGGGTTTTTTCTCCCCTATAATCATAAATGAAACTTAGCTTTCTTTCATTGTGATAATTTTATCAGGTTTTGGTACGAGGTTAAAATAAACTGGGAAGATTTCCATCTTTATATTCTGGAATATTTTAAATTGCAAAAGAAATCTATAATTTCAGAGTCTAAAATAACATCCACAAAATCATCTGGTTTTGGCGAATTTGGGGGGATAATTATCATCCTTTTCACTTTTATTCAGGGTGGTTCTTCTGTGTATTGAGTCAATTTTGGTTATTTATACATTCCATGCAGACTGCTTCATCAAGACATTTTAACTCAGTTGCATGAAGTATTCTAGAGAAGTATCTCCCAATGTTTTGTCCTTGCATTCCACCGTTTAAAAAATATTTAAGTACCTCAATTTGGTCACCTAACAGTTATATTTATTTACTCATCTATTCATAGGTTACATAAATTATAAAATAAGCTTGATAATAAAAATTGTAAAAGACCAAATAAAGTATTTTAAAGTGATTTTTCATTTTTTAGCTCAATAATGGAGCAGAAAACTTGTCTCTCTTCTAAAATGATCTTACTATTAATACTTGAGTAATCAAATAGGCTTTGTTTTTGTTTTTAAAATATTGGTTTAGCTGGGGATTTGCCACAAGATCAAAGATCTTTCTTCTAAATTCAATTTAATTTTTTTGGGGGGGTCCCGGGGATCGAACTCAGGACTTTGTGCTTACAAGGCAGGCAAGGTGCCACTGAGCTAAATCCCCACCCCAATTCAACTTAATTTTTATATTTGTTTTGGAAAGCTGTCCTAGCTATAACGAGCCCTCCCAAATACAATAGCTCCAAATTACTAAGTCATTATATTCATTTTTTTCAGTTCCATTCACCAGTTATGTTGATATTGGTTGAAAGATTAGGAAATGTTCACCTTTTCCTATGTCAATAAGTGGATCTTTTAAAATAATGAGAAGTTATTGAATTTTTATATTTTAAGAAATGAAATTAATGGGCCGGGGATTTAGCTCAGTGGCACTGTGCCTGCCTTGCAAGTGCAAGGTCCTGAGCTCAATCCCCAGTACCACAAAAAAAAAAAAAAAAGAGAGAGAGAGATTAAAACACACTGGTAGGGTGGTTTTGAGGGCTACAAAGCAGGTTAGCTTATTTTATGTCCATGGTTTAGAGTATGCAGATTCAAGAAATTTTGTAACAATTTTCAGCAAGGATATCTCACAGTAACAGAAACATTTCCAGACATGGATACATTGATTAGCAAAATGCCTCCCATAGAGAAAGTTTCTTTCAAAAGCAGTTATTTTCTATTTTCTTGTAGAAAGTATCATCTTTATTTCTGAACGGCAGATTGTGCTCATAGTCCTTTCAATATCTTCTGGGTTGATACCACTGACAATCATTTACCCTGGCAGAAATGATCAGCAAATCTGAAAGACTTGTCTCTAGCTAGGAAACAAACAGCACTCACCAGTTGCTTAAAATTAGTGTGCTTAAATTAAAACAACTGAAACTATTCCTCAGATTTAAAACTCACATATCCTGTAAGAAGAAACAAAGTTCCAGGTATTTCATCATTGACTTTTGAGGCTTCATTTTGTTTTCCTACAGATTTATGGGATACAGCATGACGTTTCAGTATGTGCATCCATTACATAATGATCCAGTTAGAGTAATTAGCATATGTATCACCTCACATATTTATCATGTTTTTGTGGTGAGAACATTACAGATCCTTCTAGTTATTTGGAAATGCAAAATATATTGTTAACTGTAGTTACCCCTCTGTGTAATAAAACATCAGAATTTATTCCCTCTAACTGCAATTTTGTAGTCATTCACCAACATCTTCTTACCCTCTTCTCCCTTCCTCTCCTTTTATTACCCTTCCCAGCTAGTGCAAACCATTACTCAATTCTATAGTTTTATGGGATCACCTTTTTTAGAATTCACACATGAATACAATCATGCCATATTTGTCTTTCTATGCTCAGCTCATTTCCCTTAACATAACATCCTCCAGATTTATCCATGTTGACAAATAAGATTTCAACCTTTTTAATAGCTGGATGTTATTCTGTGTGTGTGTGTGTGTGTGTGTGTGTGTGTGCGCATGTGTGTGTGATATTTTATTTAGCCATTTATCTGCTTATGAACACATAAGTTGATTCCAGATCTTGATCATTTTGAATAGTGCTACAATAAACATGGCAGTGCAGATATCTGTTCAATATACTTTAAATAAATACTCAGTAGAGGAATTGTTGGGTCCTATGGTAACTCTACTTTTAAGTTTTTGAGGAATCTCTATGCTGTTGTTCAGAATGGTTGAACTAATTTAAATTCCTGACAACAGTGTATCAAAGTTCTTCATCAGCTTTTACACTTCATAATTTTCATAAAAAGTTTTTATCTTTTTTTTTTTTCCAGTACCAGGGATTGAACTCAGGACCTTGCACTTCCCAGGCAGGCACAGCTACATCCCCAGCCCAGAAGTTTCTATCTTTTCAAAGATGTAATTTGTAGAATTTGGTAACTACAATCTTGACATTTTATTGGCATAAAATTCTAACTTAAGTTTCATCATGTCCAACGGCATCCTAGTACCACAGCAACTTCATATCAGCTACCATCCATTCTTGAAAATATGTGAGTCCCTTTATTTAACAAGGACAAGTTACTTTTTATCCCCTTTCATTCTTTTATTTGTATTTCCTTTCCACTTCAAATCCCTTTCCCCAAGAGTTTGTTTTAATACATGTTTATTTATGGATGCCTATGTTAATGATCATTTTTCCTACAATAAAACGTGCCTATAAATAGAAAGTTTACATTTTAATTATGTGTGAACATAAAGTTCAAAGTGTTAATTGCTTTTTGCATAGAGCTATCATTACAATTGTTAGTAGTATATCATTAGTCAAAACAACATAACTATGTTACAAATTTCATAAATACGATGAAACAAAAATTTTTAAAGTTTTTGGAAATAAAGCTCATCATGAGATGAATGGAGTCAGGTTACTTGCATTTGTCTGTGGGTAATTATTATTTACGATTTCAATGAGACAGGGCTCACATTAATTCTATTTGTAGATTTTATGTTTCTAGATGTAGGTGAGTCCCGAGAAACAACGACCATATAAGTAGAAGGAAATGGAAGTTTTGTTGTAGCAATGTAGCTGCTCAATCCAACCACATCTAGATAACATGCCAAGAAGTTACCCAATGATGAAATTAGTTTTACTGTTCTATCTAATTCATTTTCAGTTTTGTTTAAAGCAAAGGAATGATATGTCACCCAGTAATTAGAATTCTTTTGTGTAGGTTTTACTGAGACTTATAAAATAATTATATTAGTCAGCCTTCGCTGTGTGACCAACAAAATCTCAGTGGCATACAATGAAAAGTAGTTATTTTTCCCCCTAGCAAGTATGTCTGCAAACAGAGACATATTTGTTTCTGGCTGCAGGTCAATTCATGTTCCATGTATGTGTTTCATTCTGGGGTCCAAGATGAAACTACGGTAGTTGCCTGGGCATGTTTTCTTCCTGTCAGAGGTGAAGCATGCTGGACATCTCAAAGCCTGGGATCAGAGTGGGACATGAACCTCTGCCTATATCTCACTGACCAAAGACAGTCAGAGTCCTGCCTTTACAGGGCAGAATGAATGTTCTCATCCTGGATGTGTTGGGTAAGAGGCTGAATATTTCCTGAATAACCCAATGCACCATACCTATTGGCTGTCCCAACACAGAATAGCATGGGATAATGATATGTGTCCCACCCAGAGCTCCCTTTCCTTCCTGCCAGGATGGGCAAACCTGGCTCCATCCAGCAGCTACCTGAGGCACGGTGTGAAGGCAATGTGACGTAAGACTCAGAGCTTCATGTATGAATGGGTGGCATAAATAAAAAATAAACATCCACTTTTAAAGCCATTGGAATGTTAGGGCAGCTTCTTTCCCAGAGGATTCTAAACAATTCAAAATTTTTTTTGGTAAAGTGGGAAATAAAGATCTATTTTGACGGGAAAGTAAGAAAAAAGAGAGCTCATATTATTCCTAGGGAAACAGATCATAGCAGTGGCCCGATGTCGAGTGACCTACGATTCTGTGTGCACTAGACAGGTAGAGACATTCTCTAAAGGACAAGTTGTATCTATGTCCATTAAATCCTCACTACTAATTGTACTATTAGCTGCTTCACATTCATGTCTTTTGGTTTCTCTTAGAGACTGTGGCAATCGAGATGAATCAAGACCTAGACACAAGAATTGCAGCTCTGAAACTAGGAGAGGAGAATGGGGGAAATAGTTCAAGATATTGGTACAGTCAGGAGCCCTCTGGATAGACACCAAAAGCTCAGGAAACAACAGGAAAAACTGACAAACAGGATTACCTAAAACTAAGAAGCTTCTGTCTGCAAAATGTTTTCTATCACTAGCCATCAGGGAAAACCAAACCTAAACTACAATGAGATACCATCTTGCCCCAATTCAAATGGCTGTAGTTAAAAATAATAATAATAACAAATGCTGGAAAGGACATAGAGGAAAATGATTTCTTATACACTGTTGGTGAGAATGTAACTTAGTATAGCGACTATGGAGAAAAGAAAGGAGGGTACTCAGAAAACTAAAAATAGAGCTTCCATATGATCCAGCTAACCTATGTCTGGGTGTACACTCAAAGGAAATGAAATCAGCCAACCAAAGAGAAACTTGCACACTCTTTATTGCAGCAATATTCATGACAGCTTAGATGTGGAATTGGCCTATGTACCCCTAACCACATGAATCAGTAAGAATATTGAATATTATTCAGCCGTAAAGAAGAATAAATCTGCCGGGCATCGTGGTGTGCACCTGTAACACCAAGTACTTGGGAAGGTGAGACAGGAAGATGGCAAGTTCAAGGCCGGACTTGGCAATTGAGTGAGACTCTGTCTCAAAATGGAAAATATTGAAAGAGGGCTGGGTGTATAGTTCCGTGGAAGGCCCTGGACTCTATCCCAGTGAAGAAGAGGAAGAAAGGAGAACAGGAGGAAAAGGAAGAAGAGCGGGGAGAGGTCCTTGTCAAAGTTAGATAAGAAATAATAGAAAACTCAAGCATCTTTCCCCAGCCTCCTCCAGTGATACCTCCTGAAGTACTAATTGAATTTTAGAAATTTTGGTGTGTATTCTAATGCCTTTCTCTTTGAACAAATATGTACAAACAAATATTTTTTTTAATGGAATCAATCTCACAGAAGTAGAGAGGGCAATAGTGGTTAGCAGGGGTGAAGGTGGAGAGGAGTGGATGGGAAGAGATTTGTTAGCAGGTACAAAATGCTAGATAGGAGAAATGAGTTTTGATATACTACTATACAAAAGAATGATTACGCTTATCAATATATTGTGGATCTCAAAGTTGTTAGAAGAGAGGGTTTTGAGAGTTCTCAGTACCAAAAAAAGGATAGATCCTTGAGATTATGGATAAACTAAATATCCTGGCTTGACATTACACAATGTATGTGTGTACTGAAATATCATGCCACACCCCCTAAATATATGCACCAAGCATGTATTAACTAACAACAACAAAAATAGCATCATGTGTAGACATTAATTTTACAGTTTCCTTTGAAAATGAATTTTTAAATATTCTTTATCTGTGTATTTCATGCGGTGTTATTTAGTGTGTAAAAGGATTCCATAACCAGGACACCAGGACAGAGATGATGATAAACTGAATACCAGCCCTCCAGCCAATCCCCGAAAGCTGGCTGTGTCCCTTTTCTGTGCAGAGTCTGAAGCCCTAGGGGCTGGGGATTTAGCTCAGTGGTTCCACCGCCTGCCTCACAAGCACAAGGTCCTGAGTTTGATCTCCAAATCAAATCCAAAAAAATTACCAAAAAAATTGAAAATAAAAAGTCTGAAGCCCTGTGTCAGAGTGCACTCCCTCCAGGTAGTGAAGCCAGAGTCCCTTCCTATCTTTCCTCTAACTTCCCAATTAAAGCTTTTTATCTTGTAAAAAAAGGTTTTATTGTATCAGTATAATCTATTTGGGTTGTACTTTATGCTTTCACCTTCATCTTTTTAAAATAGTTTTAGTGGCATACAATTTACATATCATAAAATTCAGCATTTTACATATATCATTTAATGAATTTCTGTGTATTTACAGCATTGTGTAATCATAAAAATCTAACTGAAAATATTTCCACCATGCTAAAAAAGAAAACTCATGCCATTACTCCACATTCACATCCCCAGGCTTAGGCAACCACTAATATTGTTCCTATCTTTATTGCCCTTGGTGCTTTTGGCTTTTGTTTTTGACATTTCATGCAAATGAGACCACACAAAATGTATGTAGGCTGTTTTTCACTGAGCACTTTTTTATGTTCCAGTGCTGTGGTTTGGGTCTTGACTGTCCCCCAAAAGTCATGTGCTAGGGACTGGGGTGCTAGCTGATGGGCTTTTGGCAAGAGATTGGCTCATCAGTAGATTGGTCCATTGATGGATCCATAATTTGATGGCCCTATTTGGAGATGATGGAAACTCAGGGGATGGGTCTAGTTGAACGGAATGTGTCATGAGGGCTCTCTTTGTGCCCTTCCCATTCCCCCCTCTTCCTCTTTCTCTCTCTCTCCCCCTCTTCCCGCATTCCTCTTTTATTCTCTCATCCTTCCTGGCTGCTATGAGGTGAGCAGCTATCCTCCACCACGCCTTTCTGCCATGATGTTTCTGTTTTGCCACAGGTCTAAAAGCAATGGAGCCAGCTGACTATGGCCTGAAACTGTGAGCCAAAATAAGTCCTCAAGTTGATTTTCTCTGGTATTTTGTCACACTGACAAAAGGTTAACTAATATATCCATATTGCAGTGCTCATCAGTGCTTCATGCTTTTTATGGCCGAATAATATTCCTTACATTTATCTTTACTTGACATTCATGTACTCACTATCTTATTTTTATCCTTAATGCATCATTATGTTTTAGATATCTTATAAATAGTAAAAGATTAGATATTATCCTTAATCTAATTTGTTTTTGTAACAATGTAATTTCATTCACTCATATTTTTATTTTGATAAAAGATTTTGATAAGATTTCCCTTGTTTCTATTATCTAGCTTTATTTTCTGCTTATATCTGATATTCATCATTTTTCTTTTTCTAGATGTGTCTTATACTGATACAACTTTTTTCCCAGTATTTTTATGTATCAAACAACTTTTTTATCTTTTTTATCCCACTAAATATTTGGAAAATATATAGCCACTTTAATTCTATGACTAATTAACTCAGAAATGAATGTGTATTTGTCTACGTACATAAGTAAGTTTGGTCTCTACATTTTTTCTCATGTTTTATTTATTTCTGGAGAGGTGATTAAGGTTGTTTGGCCCTCCCAAAATTAGAAATAATCCTTTTTTCTATTTTTTTTTAAGTTTGGTAAAAATTAGTGTTTATCTTTTTAAATGATTGGGTGCTTTCTTTATAGGAAGTCTTTTATTGTTTGTGGGGGTTTTTTGGTACCAGGGATCAAACTCAGGTCCTTGCGCTTGCACAGCAGGCAGCGAAACCACTGAGCTAAATCCCCGGCCCCAGGCAGCCTTTTAATTGTGGGGTCAGTTTCTTTATAGAAAATGGAAATGTAGGTATTCTATTTCTTCAGTCTTTTCTCTTCTCTACAAATTCAGTTCATATTTTCTCTACAAATTTGTCCACCTCATTTACATTTTCAGAGTAGTGGGGTAATGTTTTTATGTTCTCATAAATATTATCATTTTTCAGGATTGAATTATGTTACCTTGTTTTATTTATTTATTTTTTTGGTGCCAGGGATCAAACTTGGGACACTTTCAAGGCAGGTGGCGAAACCACTGAGCTAAATCCCTGGCCCCACCTTGTTTTATTTTGGATATTGGTTATTTATGCCTTTCTTTTATTCTTGTCAAAGAACTTAGTTTTGCTTTTGCTGATTTTCTGTGTTTGTTTTCTATTAATATCTGTTCTTTCTTTTATTATTTCACTCCCACTTTCAAAATTAATTTAGTGTTCTTTCTAAATTCTTAAGATTGAGACTTAGTTCACTGACATCAATCTTTCTAACTTAATTAATGTATTTAAAGTTAAAAAGTCTTTCGATCTAGTGTTAATTGCACCCTACAAGTTGACACAGTGTCCTATTTTAATTTTCTAATTTTAGTTGTGATACCACCTTGACGGTCAATATGTTATTTTGAACTAGTTCAAAATATTTGAACTATTTGAAAGATTTATATTTCTTAATGTCCTGCTTTTTCAATTTATGAGGGATTTCTTTTTACCGCTTGAGGTGTTGTTAATATTTTGTTGCAGTGGGTCTAAAAATGGACTGTATGATTTTAAACCAAAGCTATCAGCTCTGACTTTATGACCCACTAAGGTGTCAAGTGTTGCAAGTGCTCCCCGTGTTTGAAATCAATGTGTTCACTGCAGTGATTTGCTCCAGTTCATACAGGCCTAGCAGATCAAGTTCTTCTGTTACATTACTGAATTTTTCAATATTCCTCCTAACTCAGCCTGCCAGTTCTATCACATATTGTAAAACACACATATTGAGAGACATGCTAAAAATCTCTTAGTATGGTGAAGGACTTGCTCGTTTTTCCTTAAGTGCTGCCAAATTTGCCTTACATATTTTGAGGCAATATTGATTATATGTAAGTTTAATTTTTTATTTCTAGCTAATTAAAATTTATCATTAAAGTGCAGGATTTTGTCTCTATTAAAGAGACTATTTTTTGCCTGAAAGTCTAGTTTGACTGATAGGGATCTAGAGATATTAGCTTTGGGAGTTGATAGTTTGTATGGTGTATTTTTCTATTATTTCATTTTCAACCATTACATACTCCTTAAGTTTTAGATGTGTCTTATCTAAGCAGCTGGGTGTTACATTTTTATTCAGTCTAATGTTTCTGTCATTGTATTAAGTGCTCTAGCCCATCTGTACTTTATTTCTTTAAATATTTGTTTTTAAATCTACCATCTTATTGAGTGCTCCATTAACTGACTTATTTACCTTATGTTCATTTTTACACTCTGTCTTTGCCTTTTCTTGGACTGATTATATTTTTCTTCTTTGCTTTCCTCTCTGTTAGTCTGAAAGCAATACACTCATGATTGTCCTTTAGTGATCAGCCTAGAGATTAGAATAGGCATTCCTAACTTATCAAAACCTACTACTAATCACCTTTACTCACTCTCAGGAAAATGCAAGAACATTAATTAGAATATTTTAATTCTATTTGTCCTAGTTTCAGACTTTTTTCCTTTGTATTGCTATGTTTCTTTTATAGTTACAAGATCAAAATATACTATGAATGTTTAAAAGATTTTTGCAGTAAAGAACATATCGTCATTAATCCCCTTCAAAATATCCCCCCTGGCTTTAAACATACTTATCCCATCATTTTTGCCATTTTCTGAAGCAGTTCTGGAAGTCCTTTTTCATGAGTGTCTTTACAAAGTATGATCAAAATATAGTGAATGTTGTTGCTGATTGCCATCCAATGGAAATGTAGGCTGGTAAAAACATCATGGTGTATTCTCATCCACCTTTTTCACTGGATCTGGCACAGTGCATCTCCTGAATTTTCCCCCAAAGTCAAAATGACCATGAAAGGCAAAAGTTTTGAATCAATTCAGGACATCAAGGTAGCCACAAAGCACAAGTAAAGACACTCCCAAAAAAAGACTTCCAGAACTGCTTCAGAAAGTGGCAAGGACAATAGGATACGTCCAAAACAAGTTGGAGTCATTTGCGGGGTATTAGTGGCAATTTGTCTTTTACTGTAATAAATTTTTTAAAATTCTAAATATTCATCATAATTTTCTATCACACTTGTATAATGTGCTATCAAATCATGTCAGAAATACAGATCAATGATTCTTTAAACCACATTCTATTGTTTCTTAGAGTAAATAGAGAAGTTGATGAGGAAGAAGGATTTATGACATTTATCTAAATTACTCCTTTTTTTAAACTACTGAATCTTTTCATGATTCATTGTTTCTGGTTAGCTCTTCCCTATGTAAGAATCTTTTGTGTGTGTGTGTGTGTGTGTGTGTGTGTGTGTGTGTGTGTGTGTCTGCATGTGTCTGTGTGTGTGCTGCTGAGGATTGAACCCAGGGCCTCACGCATGTTAGGCAAATGCTATACTGCTGAACTACATCCACAGTCCTTTTGAAAATTTTATTTTATTTTGAGACAGGGTCTCACCAAGTTCCCTAAGTGGCCTAGAACTTGCAAACTCCCTGCCTCAGCCTCCTAACTACATGGGGTTACAGGTATGCACCGTTATGCCTGGCTGGAGGTATGTCTTTATTTGTCCAACATTTGTAGTCTAGAAGGGTTTGGTAAAAGCTCTGTGGGCTGCTTTGGTAGATCATATAAAAAATAAAAGCAATTACTTCTCTCATTTATTGCGTTCTCCTTTGCTTTATGACATTGCAAATTTCCCCGTGATGATTTGCAGTCCATTTCCCTATTTGGCTGGTCTTGTGGTTTGCTTTGGTAAGCAAATATGTCATGGTCATTTGACATTCCCAAGCCAATATCTCAATAGGGCTGTGTATTTTGGTTCTTTCTGTTGAATCTGTCACAGCCACCAAATGAAGACTGGGCTATGCTATTAGAAGGTGAGGAGCTATGTGATGATAGGAAGCATCACTGGTGAAACCATCCTAGATCAGCCAACTCCAGCCAAATCACCACCTGACCAAATACACAAGTGAACCCACCTAAGACCATGAGACTAGCCCAAGTAAACCCACCCAAACTACCAACTGAGAAATGTGAGCTAAACAAATGATTGTTATTTTATGCGGCCACATTTTGTGACTATTTGTTATGCAGCAAAGACTAACTGATACAGACCTTATTCAAAATGATCTCAAAAAGAGAAAGAAACATTTATATATTTTTCAGATTTTAGTTTAGAAGCTTAGAGTTCTAGCAACCTATGGAGTAGAGAGGCATTCAAATGCATGGGAAATTTCATCAATATGCTAAGGATTCAAAGGTTAGCAGACTTTATTCTCAACCATCAGTGATAATGTGGTTATTAGGGGAAAGTCATCAGGCAAGAGCACTGTTTTTATAGCATATGGCTTCTACTGGAAGATCAAAGAAAGCCCATGTCCCTCCATGTAATCATACACAGCACAGAGATAATTGGACCAAGAGCCAGGCACAGTTCCTAGCATTCCAAAAGGTAGAGGCAGAAGGATTACAAGTTCAAGCTCAGTCTGGACAGTTTAGTAATTTTGCAAGACCCTATCTCAAAGTAAAATAAATAAACAAATATATAAATTTAAAACTAAAGAAAAAAGTCTAAGGATATGACTCAGTGCAAAGGCTCTGCATTCAAACCCCAGTCCTGGAGGAAAAAAAAAAAAAAAAGACTGAGTCAAGGGACTAGCAGTTCATTCCACTGAGGCTGCACTTCTGCAGCAGTCTATAAGATTCATTGATAAGTCAATCTTGAAGAATCAGTTCACAGGAGATAGGTAGTGATGAATCCTATTGGGACAGCAGGCAGCCTTCAGGAAACTCAGAGAAAAAAAGACTATTGGTGAAGACATCATACATGATAATACATAATCATTGTCATTATAACCTTTTTATTACCAATAAGAAATGATGTATATTATTGATTTGATCTGTCGTGATAGCAAGATTAAAGGAATTCATCATCCAAAGGGCATCAGCTGATCTTCAAGGAAATGGGAGATTTGGATAAGAAGGGACTCTGATGAAGGGTTAGAGGAGAGGGAGCCTATTTCAACATGGAGATGTCAGTCCAGACTGTAAACCAGAGCCAGCAGGCCTTTGTGTAGGAAGACGCAAGAAGGCAGAATGAACACCAAACTGAAAGTGAGTAATTAGCTGTATGCTGTGAGAAAGTCCCCAGCCTTGGTCTCCCTGTCCTTACCTGTGAAGTCCAGATGTTAAATTCTAGGATTCCGAACATGCCTCCTGCCAGTCCTAAAATTTTGTAGAACTTGGAACAAACTTGTAGCATTTAAAATCATTTAAGAGAGTTGTAGCTTCATTTTTACAGCATATTGTCGGTCATATCCTTGCTTTATTTAACATCAAGTCCTTGTTTGGAAATTAAGTAGCTAAATATAACATTAAAACTGCAGAAAAATGATTTATTTACTACGATATTTTTGACAGGAGCTCTCAGACGGCCATGTATAAACAAAACAAACTTCATGCATTGATAACATGTACAGTAGAAATTTGGAAGATAAGCCATGAGGATCTGAATTGTTAGATACAGTATAGCTATATAGCAAGGACTGAAAGCTCTAGGAATTTGTGCTTTAAAATTCCAAGAACAACAACCAAAAAGATTAAAAAACATAAAACTGATGCTTTAAGTGTAAAAATGAAAGAAATGAAGTTTTTTGACATATGTGTGATGATTTGCTTATACTACAAAAAAAGGAACTTTGAAAGGTTACTAATCATCTTTAGTTTTTCCTGCAAAAGAATAAAATCAGGAAGAAGTGAAATTTCAAAGTTACACTGAGAAAGAACTGAGACCCACTTGTGAGCATAATGATTTAATAATCTTCTGTGACTGGAGTAATCTAGAAAACCATAAAAATATATTCCATTATTATCCATACAAATAGTGTTAAATTTTCAAAAGTATTTTGATGATATTTTGATACCTCTGGTAATTTACATTTACATTTAAATTCAGAATGTTTATGATTTAGCTAAAGTAATGATCATCATGATGATTTTCTCCAGAGTCCATATTGAGGTATATAAGATATCACAAACTTGTGTACATTAAAATAAAATGTGATATAATTTTGCATGTTCTCTAACTCCCTCCAAAACTCTCCCCCCTTTTCAATAGACTAACAGATCTGTTATTAAAGAATCTCAAGTTGTAATGTTGTCATTTCACATTAAAGTGCAGGCTATTGATTTTTCTTTTTTATCCCCTCATTATGCCTGACCCTTGTCCTAAGAGAGTCGAAGAACTCTCTAACATCGTATGGATAGGAGTAATAGCAAATCTCGAGTGTTTGGAAATTCTATGAAAAAGAAAAAAGGAAATGGATTAACCATTACTATATGTAATAGTTAAAAGGCAAATTCCTAGACTACATAACATGGCATTTAATTCAGATACAAGTAAAATATTACACAAAGGAGGTGGACTCATTTTTTTTTAAATTCATACATATAGTTTTTCTATCCTATCCTTAAGCATATTTATGGCTGCTGGCAGACAAGTACAGGTAATTGCCTCCAGGTGTTTGCCTGCAGGAAGGCATTGAAATTCAGTGCTAGTAATGGCTGTTTTCTCAGCAGCAAAATCTAACCTGCAGGAACCTCGCAGGCACAGGTACATTTTAGAAGAGTGATGCCAGCCAGCTGAAAGGCCCTGGACCCAGAATGCCCAGTTTAACAAGGTACACGTTAAGTACAACATAAAGGACATATTAATTAATTATTAACAAAAATTTAAGGTTGAAACAATGTTCTCTGTCTTTTAAAATAGTTAATTATTTTTATTTCTCTTGCAGAAGAGATACATTACAAGAATAATTACACTTTTCTTAAAGGTCTGTTCTCACAGAAGCTCATGTTTGAAAATAATGTATTATTAAACAATACCCAGATCTTTTTTCCACTGTGAATAGATACTCCAGGGCATTTAATTAAAGGTAGCAGGTGAACCATTAGCCTTTAGCTCAATTCTACCCATCAAATAACCATGAGGTTTTTTTGAAAGGCATAAACCTACAAAGAAAATAAATGAGAACGGAGGCAATAGCGACAAAATTTAGAAGCTGAGAAAGCTGAATCCTCAGGCAACTGCAGGGAAAGCTGAGAAGTAGTCTGATTTTTTTTTAATGTCAAATAAAGATCCAGGAATGGGCATCACCGTACCTCTGGAAGTTCTGTGACAGGTGGCACTGTATAAGAAGCACCTGCACCTCCGTATCCCTCTCCTACTTCATTTACAGTTCAAGTATCCACCCCAGGGAAAGATCTGAGATATTCATTTCTTGAAGACAGATATCCAGAGGACTCAGTACTAAAGTCAAAAGAGTTGAACTTACATACTAAGTGCTAAACTTCCACCATTTCTTGACCCTTTCTAGTCTGGAACACTGCTTGCTATGTGGATGCAGACACACACACACACACACACACACACACACACACACACACGTGCGCTCCAGGCAGGTGAGTACAAGTCTTCTCTGGGAAATCCCTGAGCCACTCATGAGAAAAATGTAAAAATAATGACTTTGAAGTCTCCAGCAGAAAGTAAACTAGGGCACCATATAGTGAGAAACTACAAAAACTAGCCCCATACTACTCTCCTAACCAGCTTTTTCTGTGACAAAAACAGGATGCTATTTTAGAAAAAGAATGTGTTGGGGAAAGAGAGTTCCTAGATAATAAAAGTGAACTTATAGAAATGAAAAATATAATATGAGGAATTGGAAGATAAATGAGAGGAAATCTCCCTA
The DNA here is from genome assembly GCF_053883595.1 of Heterocephalus glaber. Lineage (NCBI taxonomy): Eukaryota > Metazoa > Chordata > Mammalia > Rodentia > Bathyergidae > Heterocephalus > Heterocephalus glaber. The sequence goes on from NW_028258315.1 coordinate 11,458,452, forward strand.
AAACAGAGCAAAAAAAAAAAAAAAACCCATAAGGAATAGAAGATAAGAGAATAAAGGAGATATCCAAGAGATCCAACATCTGTATGATAGCACTTTCACAAATAGTAAATCCAGAACATAAAGAAGAGAAAATCATCAAAATGATGATTTCCTCAAACAAAACAACATGAATTTTTTGATCAAAATAAACCAGGCAGTTGAACTCCAGAGATAATAAAAATCAACATTAAGATACATCATTGTGAAGTTTCAGAACTCTGGGATAACATGCCTATGTTTTGAGCTTCTAAAAAGAGATATTTCACAAGAAAAATCAATCATTCAGAGTAGCATTTCTTAATAAATTTCTTAATAGCAATGTTAGAAGTAGAAGAGACAATAAATTTTCTGCCTTCAAAATTTGGCGGGAAAAAATTCTTTCCATCCTAGAATTCTCTATCCAACCAAACTATAAATCAAATGTGAAGCTAGAATACACACATTCTCAGATGTATGTGGGCCCTCCCCCAAAGAGGGAATAAACTCAGAAAGAGGAAGTCAGGGGACCCAAGAAATAATTATCTCATATGGGAGCAGGAGAAGTAGGTCCCCAAGATGGTGATGAAAGGTTCTTAAGAAAATTGGTGAGTCAGACCTAGGGTGTGACTGAAGAACACAGATCAAAACACGCTAGGAGAAAGTTATTTGATACAACAAAATTAATACCATATTGAGTGAATTTGAATGTAGTGAGATATTTATCTATCTTCAGCTGAATTAATAAATACATAGAAGATCAGCCAAACTCACCAACCAAGTGATTTGGTTTTTTTTCAGAAAAATACCAAAAAATAAAAGCAAAAGAGGAAAAAGGAAAAATAAATCAAAATATATTCCATGGCTTAGCTATGAATTGTTTTCAAAATAATGCCCCTGGTCATGGTGAGAATGTACCTATAAATACTATCGACCAGATCAAATTCATGCTTTACACAGGGCACATAGGATGAAGGACAATATAACCGTGTGTGCGGGGGACAGAGAAAGTGACCAGGAGAGAGAGCTAGAGCTTTCCTTTCTGGAGAAGTCAACAGGTAATGTCTAAAACAGAAAAGCTAAAAATGGCAACATTTTTGTCATTTAGAGATACAAATGTAAACATTAAAGAAGTGGCTAAAGAGAATGGAAAATATGTGCAGCAGGGAATGGGAGCAAGAGAGCGCAGAGAGGCTAAGACATGGCTTTTTATAGCATGATTCGTCACCATCTAACCCTTTAAGCTTTAAATCATATCCTGAGGTCAGGAACTATGGGGAGCACAGGTGTTGAATGTTGAATGTTAACCTACTCCAAAGTGACATATCAGAGTTGAACTGGAGTAAAGGAAGATATAGTTACAGCAAAATAGTTAAATTTGGAAAGATTTACAACAAAATAAGAACTTTGCTCTTGGAGAACAGCAAGACTTTCTGGATTCAACTGGGAGTAAAATGTGTAAATCAAAGACGTCTGCTCGACGTTTGAAGACATTACAGAGCAAAATTCACAGATGGCAACAGTCCTGGATATGTGCAGTGTAACACACACTAGAACTAAATTTTTCTAAAAAGGTAAGAGCAATTTTAGCCTTGCAGAACTGAGGTTTCCCACATGCTCTCTTTCCTCCAGCTCCCATTTTTCCCTTTACTGACATTGCTGCTTTGGTGTGGCACGATTATTATAACTGCTGTACCAATATTGATTGACACATTATTATTAACTAAAGTCAATAGTTGATGTCTGGGTTTACTCTGTTCTTATGCAGTTTTACAGAACCCACTGCTTTTAATCTATTATTTAATTGTATCATTTAAAAACTGAAGGGCTTATTAATTTGTAAATTAAAGAACACATTCAAAAGATTACATATTTAGATTTTGGGTTTGTGGCACTGTTTGCACCCAGGATGTGAAAGCAATGACACAAAAGACCAGTTTTTGTAATTTTGTACTACTTTTGAAACTTTTCCAAACAGTAGACTCTAATCATATTTTAATATTCCCTCAAAAATAATGAGTCTTTTAAATTTTCATTTGTGCTGAAATGTAGTAAGTTCTGGGGAGATTAAATTTGAGGGCATAGCAAGATTACATAGTACAGAAAAAAGGGATAAACACACAGATTGATCTTGTTTTAAAATCGATAGTTTATAGTAAAGACAAGTACAACATCAAGCATGTCACCTCTGATTGAAAAGAGCCCAGAATACAACACCTACATGTTAGCACTGAAGATTGTTAAAGGTTTGTCTAGATCAGAAACACTATGTGGTTTCTACCACACCAAATCAAACAAGTCATAACCAGATGGGAAAGAATACAGAAGCCCATAGTAAGAGAATGGATTAAAAAAAGCCAAAAGATGCAGCCTATGCTTAAAGTTTTTATTAAAATAAAGCACTCGATTAGAAAATTTGTCACTCTTTGATATGGAACCAAAAAACCATAGATTATTCAACCCAGCATGAATTTTAGTGAACTAGTCCAGCACAGTCATTTTATAGGTAGGAGCTAAAAAGCCCAGCAAGGTGTCAAGTTTAGTGGTAGAAAGTGTCACTGACCCATATGTCTCACCAAAACCCAAGATAAAGCAAAACAAAACTAAATGCAGTAATCAATAGGCTGTGGATCTCATTTCCCTAGAAGGATGGTTTGTGGCTAACATCTAGGGTTGGGTATTAATTAATTAAAGGAGAAATAAGGGGAGGGAAGCTCTATGGTATAAGAAGGTGAGAGTTGTCTATTCTAAACCCTTTTTAGGGGAAGATAGAAACTTAAAAAAAGTAAACATCAGCAGCACTTGAAGTGACAGGCATGGTTCATTACTGGTATAATTTGGGTATGGTATGTCCTCCAAAGCCTCAGGTGTTAAAAGCTCTGTCCCCAGCTTGATGTTATTTTGAGGTGGAGAAACCTCTAGGAGGTGGGGCCTAGAGAGAGGAAGTTCAGTCATTGGAGGCGTGGCCTGGAAGGGGATTGTGGGACCCCCAGAATCTTCCTCTTCCTCACCCTGTCTCTTGGCTGCTATGAGGTAAACAGCTTGCTCTGCTCTATGCTCCTTGCCATGATGTTCTGTCTTGCCACAGGCCCAAAAGCAACAGGGTCAATTAGTCATGGACTGAAACCTCCAAACTGTAAGCCAAATGAACCTTTCTTCTTTATTAGCTGATTATCTTAGGTATTTGTTATAGTAACTGAAAGCTGACACAATTACCTGAGAGAATGCTAATTTTATATTAACTTGTTTACAGAGTTGTCACGGGAATGCACAATTCAATCAAATCTTAAAGAATGAGTAGGGTGTGAACACATTTTCTAATTAGAGACTTGGTGATAATACAAAATTTAAAGGTAGGCATTCAGTGTAATGGTAATGAGCAAAATAACAATGTAGGAAAAGGAAGAGAAGGACCAAACTGACTGCAGGATCAATGAGTGAGCTGAAATGAAGGCCTCATTTAGAGAAACAGCTGATGAAAACAGTGGAAATGATCACTGGGATCACACTGAGGTTCAAATACTATCAGCTGGAGAATATGCACTCCTAGTTAGAGGGAAGCTACTTGGTTTCTCAGTAAGGCAGTTATGTGATCAAAGCATTATTTTGGGGAGATAATTAGGATGAAGTGCCTGGTGAAAAGAAGCCAGGCATGTTTGGACTTAAGTCCTTTGCAAAGTTATGTCATGGTGGACAACTGCATGCTCTCCACAGACGCCTACAGATGTTAGTACATCAACACTGGAGTACTACTGGACTAAGCTACTGTCAAGCTACTTTACGAAATGTAATATGGGCTGTTCTTGTTTTTCATCTTTAGAATCTTCTGAAGAATGAAGAAAGGATTTAAAAATGTATCACACTGGGCCTGTTCAGATCTTCTAGATGTGAGAACAAAGCAAGAACTGGGGTTGAGAAAACAGGCTGGCGGGTGTTGGTTAAGAGAAAAGCAGGATTCAAAAAATGCCGCTAGAAACAATGTTAGAATTATGGGTGCCGGGTGGTTGTACAGAAATAATTCTGATTGTAATTAGAGAATCTATTAGATTCTAGAAGTCAAGTATTGGGTGATACTAGAAAAAATGAAATCATATTTTTTCATCCAAAGAATTCAAAGCTCTTGTAAATATTAATTTGAAAAGTTATTATGAGTGAATTTAAAAGGACAAATGTCCAATTCACCATCTTCATATAACCTAAAACAGTATTTTTCTGAGTTTAAGAATAAGCTATTCACTTCAAATTAAGAAGCAAAGAAGGCCTGGAGGTGTAGCCCTGTGGTAGAATACTCACCTGGAGTACACTTTGGAGGCTCTGGGCTCCATCTCTGGAACCACAAGAAAAAAGAAAGAAAGAAAGAAAGAAAGAAAGAAAGAAAGAAAGAAAGAAAGAAAGAAAGAAAGAAAGAAAGAAAGAAAGAAAGAAAGAAAGAAAGAAAGAAAGAAAGAAGGAAAGAAAGAAAGGAAGGAAGGAAGGAAGGAAGGAAAGGAAGGAAGGAAGAGAAAGAAAGGAAGGAAGGAAGAGAAAGAAAGGAAGGAAGAAGTATGGAAATAAGAGCTTGTTTAAAAAAGGAAACCAGGGCCTAGAGTGTAGGTCAGTGATAGAACATGTGCCATGCGTTCAATATGAGCATCAAAAAAAGAAAAAAAACTTCCAATCATGATGTAAGTGAAGAAAGAAGAAAGGTAATGAAAGACATGAAAAAAATAAAATGAGATGAAACATGTATGTAATGTAAGGATAAAGGAAAAGAGCTGTTCAGATGCTTACTTACAAAAGTAGATACCTACAGTTTACCTAGTGAGCATACCTTATACCTTGCTCTTGCGTGGAGCATCCCCAGAAGTCGGTTATCATTATCACCGAGTATGCAGATGAGAACACTGTAAAATATCCCTAAGTACTTTAGCATATTAAGCTTAGGCTGCTAATTATCAGTGTATCTAGTTGGAATTCTGCCATGGGAAGAAAACTTTTTCTTTCTTTTCTTTTCTTTTTTGAACCTTCAGTGTAACCTGGAAGAATGATTCATTTGACCTAACTACTCTCTAGCTAGTTGATATTGCATTACAATTGCTCAATATTGTCATATGTTTAGATTACTGGAAAAAAACCAAGCAAGCTTGAAGGAGAGTTTAGTAGCAGGAAATCCATACTATTCAACATCTGCTAATATTTTCGCAGCATCCCAAAATTTCTCATTTAAAGACCACCAATCTTACTCTGGCTTTCTTTGAATTTGTGAGAGCAGACACAGATATTTTGTTGAGATTTATTGTAGAATGGTAGCTTGACCTCTGGGGAATTGAATCATAGACCACTGTCACAAAATAACTTATGTGGAAACTTTTTGAATAGTAATTGGTTTGGAATAAGTCTTTTTTTAAAATAAGAAAATAGGATTATTTCTTAAGAAGATTTAAGAAGAAATCTCATTAGAGACTTGAATAAAAAAAATTATGGGATTGTTTTGTGTCAGAATGGTTACAGAATCATCAGTTCCTCAGACTACATAACCAAAAGGAATGGCTACTGAGACAGTAGAAAAATAATGTGGAAGAAAATTCATAAGCCAACCACTCCTCTCCTCCAAATCAAGTAAAAGATAACTATGCTTTAAGAATTATACAAATAGAAGAAAAAGCCCTGTTGGACAGGGTCTGATTTACATTTCTGGAATTCACTTTATTTTGTTCCGGGGAGTGGACTATGGAACTTTCTGAAAGAACATGATTATGAAACTGTTGTGACCAGAGCTCAGGAGGGGAGCTGTTTTGACTCTCTTGTTACTATGTGAGGGATGGAATTCAACCAGAAGGTTCCACAGCAGTTGGGAACAGTTGTACGAGTTTCAAGCAGAAGACAAATGTGTGTGTCCTGTTACTCTTACTCTGAGCATTACATACCCTGACTGTGCCAGGATTTCTTGGTTGCGTCAATATTTCTTGTAATTATCAACTCTCGTGTGTAATCCATTAATAGCAAAAAAAAAAAAAATCTTACAAATAATGCCTGTCTTTCGTTTAGACAGCCATCTGGCTGGCGGATAGGCAACCCGCACATGCTCATGCACATGCAAACACAGAGCCCACTCAGATGCCCTATTATAACCCTTGTTCCATTTTCAGTCATCTACCATAAATCAAGCCCCACCTCCTCTTGCAAAAATTAAAATAGCTGAAATTTAAAAAGCATTTACGACACATCAAAGCTTACCCTGAGCTATGATTGTGCTGTTATTAGTGGCTGATGCTTGCCTTCCATGCGCTTGCTTATTTCTCTTACTTGTGAATTAATATTATGCTCATTTTCTGTCACTTCTGTAAAGTCCATTTTGTCTATTGCCTTATCTCAACTTCTTCCAAGTTGGACTTTGACTCCAGAGTCTTGAGTTCTTTTATAATGATCCTCATTGACATTTTGGCGTAATAGGAACTACCACGAAATGACAATTGTCAATAAATTCAAAATCACATTCAAAGTTTATAACCACAGGCTTTTATGAACAGAAAATTAGACAAAATAATCAGAATGGTACAACAGAGAATTTAGAGAGGGGAAAAACTGATGATTTGAGCCGTTTGCCAGAAACAATTCAGTTGCAAAATTTGATTCAATGAGCAGGCACCTGTGGAAAGTTTCTAAGAGCCCAGCAGTTTATTTACAAAGTTGGAAACCGGTAAGTTTGGGATTTGGTGAGGCTTGGAGAAACAAGAGTGGTCAGCCTGGGAGTCTAACCCATGGGTATATTCTCTCCAGGGCAGTATAAGTATTTCTGAGTACTTGTTTTTTTCTCTCCATCCCTAAGAAGATGTTTGATCTTAACACTCTTTAATTCAATAATTATAACAACCCAGAAAGAAAAGGTAAGGAATGTAGGTTGAATTAGACAGGATCACTGTTACATAACTTCCTTATAAATCACTTTTTAACTGTTACACTGCCATACTTTAAAAAAATTTATGTCCGTATACAACTTTTCTTTCTTTACACAGAATGCTCGAGTCGCAAAATCTCTATCCAAATGCCAGCAGAGGAGAATTTTCTTTTTGATCCAGGAACGAATATTAAGAGGAAATAAAAGGTAGTGCAGTTGCTGGTGAGAATCCGGGATGGAATAACAGAAAAAGTATTTGGGAACAGGCGGAGGAGGTAGAGCTAATGCATAGGGAGTTCTCTAGTGAAGCTCAGCTTTATTTACAGCACAGTAGCTCTGTATACCAAAGATGACTTTTCATAGGAGATTCGACAACTTTTACTAGAAGAGCAGAGTACACAACAATATTTCAAAAATTATTGACGAGGAATTCTTCCTGGAAATACGAGGGATTAGAATGAATCCCTTTTGGTCTTTTCCAAGCACCTGGGAAGCTTGCTTTCTAGGCTGACAGGAACTCTATCACTAATTCTATGTAAAAAGACTCCCGGTGTCCGCCAGAGACTGAAGTGTGTCCTGCCTCCCATGCATATGTTGAAGCCCTCACCTTTCACCCCCAGTGTGACTGTATCTGGAAACAAGTGTTTTATAGAGTGATTAAGGCCCATCCATGGTGGTGCACACCTGTACCCTGCAATCTCAGCAGGAGAATCCCACATTTGAGGCCAGACTGGGCAATTTAATGAGACCCTGCCTCAAAAATAAAGTAAAAAGATCTGGGGGTGTAGGTGCAGCACGTGGCTAGCAGGTAAAAGGCACTGGGTTCAACTTCCAGTAGTGCCAAAAAAAAAAAAAGGCTTTAAATGAGATCATAAGGATCCAGATTCCATAGGAGTAGCATCCTTAAAAGAGGAGACACCACTTGCTTCCCATCAGTAATCATGGATACAGTTGGGTTGTCTTTGGAGAATGCTGCTTGTCCCTTCCCAGTGTTCTGTAAGATGCTACAGTACTTGTGGACAGTGCGTACCAGGAATTCTTCTAAGAACTGCAAGTATCATTTGGTCAATCCCATCTAGTTTGTCCCATGCTTAACAGGTATTTTGCCAAATAAAACCCACTAAACCCTCATCCTTGCCATTGAACTAAATGTTTTTAAATGAAGTTGGAGACCGGGCTCCCTTTAATAATATCCTGTAAGATTAACACCATCCACATTGGCATAGATGTGAATTAAATCACCCTTCTTAAAACTAAACACAGTTAAGGGCTGAGGATTTAGCTCAGTGGTTTCACCACCTGCTTCGCAAGCACAAGGACCCGAGTTCAATCCCTGGTACCAAAAAAACTCCCCAAAAAACTAAACACAGCTAAACTCAGATGCATTTTCTCTTCTCCTCCTTACGCATCAAAATAGCCCAACATCTCCATTTTCATGACACAGGTTCTCAAAATTTGAAAATACAGACTTTTTTTTTATTCCTTTTTTTCACTGCACACATGTGGCATATAATAAATTGTGATCTCCTTTTTACAAAACAGATTACTATCCTCTGGATTTCAGTCATGGATCTACCACTTACTAGCCCTGTGAATGCTAGCATATTGTCTAGCATTTTAGAAATGCTAGATAATTTTAGTTTCTGTCTCTTCATGCAGGTTTGGGTTTGTGATGCGGAATATAGCAGATTACACAGCAGGACCCGGTCAGTTGTAAGCTCTCACCAATTGTCATTCGCTACCACCACCAGTGTTATTACCATGACTAGCACAAGTCCTACTGTGATGTGTAACCAGGTTCCATATCTATCCTAAATTCACCAGTGACAAATAACTTTCCTTAAAAAGGGCATTCTTGGCCCAAGCCAATGGCTACCAACTGCAGTATCATGTCTTAACCCCTTTCAAGTAATGCCTAGGCCTGCTCTGTCTGCCTAGCTCATTACTACTAAAGAAGCCACCTTTTCCCATGTGCTAGGAAGGTCCAGGTGTATCTCTAAGCACCATACAGTGAAGAGCTTCCCTCTCACCCTCCAAAGCGTTCTGGTTTCACATTTGCTTGAATTTTCTGCTCTAGGCAGAAAAGCTGTCACACACCCTTGAGCTTTTCCCCTGCCCGAACACTGTTCTCACACCACTGTCAAATGTGGAACGTTGCTTCTAAGTCCGACTGCGATTCGCCCTCAGGATGGAACTTCCTCTGATATTCCTGCCCTCCACCCAACTAGAAACCTTTCAGCAATCATGTAAATAACTCTGTATAACTTTAATTGGCTCTGTTTATAAGCTTCTCCGTGTATCTTTTTTCCCTCTAGGTATTTTTTCCCTGTGTTTATCGTGTCTCCACTAATTTGTAAACTCCCAAAGGCCAAGGCCTGAATGCAGGTTGGCATTGTATAGTGGGTGTTCCTGGACAGCGCCATCCTTTTTGGTTACTAACCTGTTTTTTTAAAGCATCTTTTGCTAATACTTTGTTAGTGATGGTCCTGAGACTGATAATTTAATATAAAAATATAACCAGCTTGTCCTAGTGCCCAGATGAACAAGGTAAAACAAATAATTACAAGCTTTCCATAACGTGAGCGGAAAGGTGTGCGGGGCATGTTAAGGTTGTGTTATAAAAAATTTATTGTCTTCAGAGGGACATTCCTGTCTCTTCTCAGACAGCAAGTAACATCTATTTACAAACCTGACCAGTGTCAGAAAACTTCCACTAACACGGTATTCTAAGTCAGTACTACGAATGGGGGGGCTGACTCTAACTTAGGCCCTCCTCCTCAGTGCCTAACAAAACACCCCAGGATTGGACTCTCCGAGATCATTGGATAGGTAGAGCAGGCCTTAGAGTGCAGGTGAGAAAGAGAAACAGTGCAAATGTGACTCTCAGGCGGGTCAGGGCCGGATCCTTCCCCTGACCACCTGCTCCCCTCACTCCGCTAAGTGCGGACCGCTGTGCGTCACCCTGGGCTCAGAGCCCAAGGTATAAACCCACGGAGGCGGCGCACAGATAACATCAAAGCCCCAGCAGGGACGGGGGGGGGGGGGCCGGCAGCGAGGGAATGAAGCACCTCCCCCTAGCATTTCCTCTCACGCCCACTTCCAACCTAGGAGGCTTTTGGTTTCTGCTTTTGTTGTTTTTAAAATTAAAAGTTAAACCCAGGAAGCGATGGATCCAACTTTGCAGTTGGGTAAGTTTTTTGTTTTTGTTTTTTTCTCTGGGTTCTTTTGTCTGGAGCCTGGCTTGGGAAAAGCTTGGGTGTGGGGCAGAGTTGGCAGAAGGTGCAGGGAAGGTTTTGCCGCCGGGTCGCCCCAGAAGGGGGTGGAGGCGGCGGCGGCGGAGGAGGAGGGGACTGGACTGGTGGACGGGAAAGCCCGGCGCGCGCGGAGGGGGCGGGAGGAGGTCGGGCGCTGTGACCCGGCTGGCGGCGGCGGGAGGAACCCCCGGGATCTTCGCGTGGCCCCGGTGGCCGATCTAGGTGTCCGGCCGGCCGTGGGGAGCCCGGGCACCGCGTGGGAGCCGGGGCGGGGGCGCGGCGCGCGTGGACGTGGGCGCTCCCCAAACTGCTCGGCAAGGGTGGAGCGTCAGAGTCTGGCGGTGACCTCGCCTTCAACCCCACGCCTCCGGGGGACACTGGCGTCGCGCGGGGAGGTGGGCTGGAGCCTCTCTGCCTTGCGGAGAACGGTCACCCGCTCCCTCATTGTGCCAGGATTTTTGACAGCTCGAACTGCTCCTTACCTCCTTATACTCCTCCTTATACTGCTCCTCTGGATCCACGAATCCACCCCAACCCGATCCGTTTATTTGACGCCTGCTGAGAACCTATGTTGAATTTGCCCAAAACAAGCCGAAACAAGCCACTTTTAATAACCGAGATGCGTTTCCCTTGCATTCTGCTAACTGGCAAGTCAGAATTTTGGGCAAAGAAATTGGACTTAGAAAACTCCAAAACTTTACTAGAGAGTGTTCTGTGTTGTGTGGATTTCAAAGAAAAGTTTAATATCGGTTTGCTGCTCCAGAAAGCAAATTGAAATGGCACAATTAATGTATTACAATTCAAAATTGCAGGTACACTTGGTTGAAAAGTCTACAAGACGCTAGATCCTTAAATAAACATTGTGTCCACATATTTCTGTTGTGTTCAGCTATAGGGTAAAAAAAGGATTCATGCAATTAGCAGTTTTGACTTCCTGTGTGACACAAACTCAATTTATTACTAAGGTATATTTTCCCGGATAGATTAGTATTTTCATATTTAATTGAATGTTTATTCGAATATTTTATTGACCGTTTTCTTGATTCAAGTAACCCAGTTATGGAGTTACATTACTTTTTGTGATTGCAACCTTATCATTTCATTTCCTAAGAGATGATTATATCATACTGAAAATTGCAAGTTGCATTATTTCATTGAAAGGTTAACAGTGTGCTAGACATCATTTTATATTTGCTGCTGGAGGAACTTTGCTCCTATAAACCAAACTGACTTTTTGGTAAGCACATTTTCCCTTTTGCATGACATTATTTTTGGCTTCAAACTCGCCATTCCTGAGTATTCCATTTTTAATCATTCCCTTTCCGGGGCTTTGAGCTTTTCTTAGCTCAAGTGAGCCAGAGGTAGGATTTCCTCAGGGGAATTTTGGGGTCAACCCTAGCAGGAAAGACCCAGCCATCTTTGAGGAAGCCTAGGGGAACAAAACACTACAAATGTGCACAGATGGCCAGCTGTCTGAGTGGGTGTAAGGTCGTTTAGCATTTTTATTCCTTAAAAGGAGAGAACGGTTCGTTTTTATAAAAATTTTTAATTTTTTTGCCTCAAAATTTTTGTTTCACCTTGTCTCTCCCCCAGCCCCAAGTTGGAGACGGCCCGTTCAACCGGTGGTTTTTGCCTGCTTTTTCAGGTGTGCGTGTGGACACTGAGCCCACATTGCTACAGTTCTTGAGTAACCTCCTCACCCCGAAGTCTTTCCCGTAGGTTTCCACTCTCTATTGCTTTTAGCAGCCCGGGTCAAACTGTGGTCCGCACCGGAGACGCCCCTTTCCCTCCGCCCTCGCATTCCCAGAGGCCGCTCCCCCGCCCCCCGCAGTCCCCTCCCGGGTCCGCCGAGCTGTCAGGCTGGCCCTCCGGGGGTTAACTGCGCGCGCAGCTCGGGCTCTGGGAAGCACCTCTGGAATAACCTTGGCTTTCCGGGCTCTTTTACTAGAACGCCCGCCACCACCCAGAAGTGGTTTCAGTTCGAGGTTTAGAACCTGTCCCCTGCTACTCTCCCGGCCGGCACCCCGCCCCCACCCCTCCAGGTTTTGCAAAGTTGTTTTTCAAAGTTAATGAGTTTCAAGTTTCACAATGATTTTGCCCTTCCCTCTCCGCGTTGCTGAGGAAACCCCCTTGGGGTCCCCCTCCCCCTCCCTCCCCCACCCCCGCCGGCCGGGCGAGGGGCGGGGCTGGGAGACCCCATGACGTCACCGGGCCGGCCCACATCCTGCTTCCGAAAGTCGAGGGCCGACGCCGAGAAACTCCGGCCCCGCCCCTCTCGCCGGCCAACCGCCCCCGACCGTGCGACCCGGCGGGGCCTCCCCGGCCGCGTGACCGCCGGGCCTGCCCCGCGCCTCGGGGCGCCACTGGGCGCCACTGTCCCCCAGCGGCGCGACCCCGCGCTCCCGCCCCTCCCCCGCCGCCTCAGGCCGCGCCGCCACCACGGCTTTTGAGCCCCTCCCGTCCCGGTCCCCGGCCCCGAGGCGGCCGCGCGGGGCGGGGCGGGGCGGGGCGGGCGCGGCCCGGGGTCCGCCCCGCCGGGGAGACACGGGGCACCCGTTCCACGCGAGCGCCCCGCCCGGCCCCTGCCTGAGGCCGAGCTGGCGCCGCGCCCGCCCCGCCGGGGTCCCCCGCCCCTCCGGCCCGCCCGCCCGCGTCGTCGCCCCGGCCTCCCCGCCTCCCGCCCCCGGGGATCCCCTGCCGCCCCGCCCACCCGCGGGGAAGCCGGCGACCTTCGCCTCCCGCGGTCCCGAGACGCGCGCCGGGAGAGGTAAAGCCCGCGCCCGCTAAGCTTCCAGCGCCGGGCGCGGTGGGCGCCGTCGCTGGCCTCGGGGAGCCGCGGCGGCCGCTGGGCGGCGGCGGGGACGGCGCGGAGCCCGGCGCGGGGAGCTGTGTTTGTGTCGGGGTTGTCAGCGGAAGGGGGGTCAGAGCCCGAGCCGCGGTCCGCCATCGGCAGCAGCGCCGCGCCTGGGCGGCTGCGGAGCCGCGCGCCGGGCGTCCTGGCCGCAGGTTGGGCGCGGGCGCTGCGGCGGCGGCGGCGGCGGCGGCGGCGGCGGCGGGCGCGGGCGGGGGCCGGACCCCTCCCCGGGGCGGGCGCGGGGCGGGGGGCGCGCGCGTGTGCGTGGCGCCGCCGACCTTGCAGGGGATGGCATCGCGCGGGCGCCGCTCGCCACTTCGGGGCGCCCCGGCCGCTCGCGAGCTGCTCGAGCTGCGGTGCTGCGAGCCCAGCAGGTACGGAGCGACCCAGCCTTCCCGCCGCAGACGCAGTTTTTGCAGGAGGGTGGGGGTGAGGGAGACCAGGCCTCGGCCGCCCAACCTCCCGGCTTTGTGGCTCGCTTTCCCTTTCGTTCTAGCTCCAAGTGCCTGTTTACTCGCGGCCACCTGGGTAGTTTCTTTCCGGGTTGGGCTGGCTTGGGAGCGCGCGCCAGCAGCGGCTGGGCTGGGGGCGCGGGTCGGGCCGGGGGGCGGCCCTGGCTGGGGCTGGAGTTGCGGGCTGCAGAGGGGAGGGGGCGGCGGCCGAGCTGTCGGCGTGGAGGAGTCTCGGGGCCGCCCCCGCTCGCTCGCCTCGTCTCGTCCTCCGCCTCCTGCTCTCCGCATCCACTCTAGGCTGCTTCCCGGGCTGGCACTTCCATTGCCCCCTCCTCCTGGCATTCGAAGCGCTTTGTTCAGTGCAGCGTTGCAGAGGGGTTTTCCCAGGCTCCGCCCTCCACATTCATTCATGTTTTTTCTCCTTGAAACTGTCTTTACACTTTCTGATCGTGTCCTGTGTTGCTCCATGTAGTATTTATTTTTTTCCTAAAGTAACCATTTATCACTCGCCATAGTTCACTACAATGCGGCTCTCTTTGAACATACCCATTTCCCTCACCCTCCCCCCAAGGATTTAAACGTGGGATGGACAGCTAGGGACAGTGGGTAGACAGGGAGTGGGGTAGCAGAAACCCGTTACAGATTGGAAATTTGCATATTTTACATTTATGCTCCTGCTTGGGTCGGATCACATGATGGGAGTACAAATCGGAGTTCACGATTTTAAAACTTCGCAATATCGTGACCATTTAAAAGCCTTAGCAAGGAATGGAGCCTAGTGCAAACACAATGTATCTAACTCTAATTTAGTCTTTAAATTCACTGTTGAATCAGAACCATCCTGGATCCAACAGTGGAAAGATTGCTTCTTTAGTGAAGGGTGTTGAGAAACCATATCTTATTTCTTAGCACAGTGCTTGGTGAAATATAAGTAGTATTGGGCATCATATTTCATATTTTTCCTAGTGCCCTTAAAAATTGCGAGTATCTTTGTGCTGTGTCCACATAGAGCTGCCTCAGGAATGAAATTCAGAGGTTAGTTGTAGTCTTTCTATTTCTTGGCTAAAATGAAAACATACGTTTCTAAAACCTTGTTAGGATATTAGACACGTTCTTTCCCATACAGACTTTCTTAAGGAGAATTAATATTTCAGCGGTTTTGTGCATAGGCAAAGCTTCTACAATGTTTAGTCCTTATACCAGCTTTCTGAGGTGGATAATATTCCTAGTTTTACAGTTGGGAAATCAGATCTTCAGAGAGGTTAAGTACCAGAATAAGGCCACACAGTATTGGGTAAAACCTGGCCTTGAATCCAGTCTGCTTTGACAACAAAGTATGCCGCCAGGCAGCCTCTTGGAAAAAAAAGAAAGTCAACTCTCTTTGAGAGTAGGTGTTCCCTTCTCTAAGGAAATAGGCACTGAGAAAAACTGAGTCATGAGGTACCACATTCTTCAGTTTGGGTTCTTGAGCAAGTTACTTAATCTCCCCCCAATTTTTTTCTTTCTCTCTGTAAATGGAAACATGAAAGCTGCCTTGGTTACTGTTAGGATTAAATGTAATATTATGTAGAAAGTACAGAGGCACATAGTAGGGATCAGTGAGCTCTTTTTTCTTGGTTAGTAATAGATACAGTGCCAGGTTTTTACCACAGCAGTTTGTTCCATTTTTGTGTGTTTGTTTAGTGATTAAACATTGTTTCATATTTAGTGCCAGCATAATGGGCTTTGCTTATCAGCTTTATTGCAGGAAGTTAAAACTAAAATTTTAGGTCTGGGATCACTGAGAAAGAATCCTGTTGGAGAGAAGTGGCTCAGGTTTAAAATAATTGTCAGCTTAACATATTGTATTTCAAATCACTTTTTAAAAATGTATAGGTCAGCACAGCCTAGGTTATGCTGCAGTAACAAATAACTCCCAAATCTCAGTGACTTAAAACAACAAAGAGCTATTTCTTGTTTGTGCTCTGTGATCTTGGTGAGTTAGTGGCAGTTCAGCTCTGAGTTGTCAGAATTGCTGCCCAGAAGGTGCTGGTCCAGAGTTAGAGGGGTCAGAATTCTCTCCTGCATCTTGCCCTGGTGACTAATGCTCTAGCTTGGAAGGGCAGCATGTCTGTCTTCCACTCACAGGTCATTGGCTAGAACTGGTCATGTGTTGTACCTTAACACAAGGGAAGAAAGTGCAGTTCTACCCTGAGTCTACAAGGGAGGACCGATTAATAGGGAGCAGCCATGATAAGCATGCATGTTAACCAAACTCTAAGGTGACTGAGATGTGGCGCCCACTGTTAGGAATGGGCAAATGGACTGTATATGCCATAACCCTTTTGTAGGTTGATGGTTACCATCGTAGCAGGTAAGGTTATGGTAGAACAGTGAAGTTTTTCAGTCCTGTGTGATAGAGATTTCTTTTTGCTGTTTTCCTAATGAGAAGGGCCAGATATTGGCAAAACAACTTGTCCTATATTTAATTAAAAATAAAGTTTTGCAGTGGTGCCCAGCTTGGTTTCTTTTTGTTGAGTTAAGTTAATGATGTACTAAGCTGTAACTTTTAAGGTATGTTTTTCCTTTGAAGGTAATAAAATATGCATCTTGTTTTATTTCCATTTTTAGCACATGGATTAATTGATGTACGTTGAGTTTATGGAGCCACCTTTTTGGGACCTGCTCTTCCTATCGTTTCTAAGGAAAAAAAGGAGCTCCTGAATCTAAGAAGATGCCTCGAACAAAACAGATTCATCCCAGAAATCTAAGAGGTAAGGCTCTGAATTCATTAGAAGTTATGTCCTTTAATAAAGTCTTTGGTGCCAGGGATGGCAGGTCTTGGGATACAGACCCTGCTTCGTGGCCAGCTCTATTTCTCTATTGTTTCTACCTGCCCTGAACAATTCCTGTCTGTTAGGAGATACTTAATAAGTCCCAGACATTTATGGGTGTTAAAAACAGGTTAATTATTTCCTAAGGGGACTCATTCAGATTGAGGAATCTGAAATGAATGGTTGATGTTCTTTGCCACCTGGGTGAATTTTACGTGTAGTTTTTCATTCTTCTATAGATAATTCTTTTGAGAATTTTTTCTGTACTGCACTATAAGATACATTAGAAAGAAAAGAAGTGAAGAGAGTTGTAGTTGAAACATTTGCCCAGACCATGTTTGGACAACGTTTTCCATGAGGAAGCATCAGGTTAAAAATAAGCAGAGGGCCAGGGATTTAGCTCAGTGGTTTTACTGCCTGCTGTGCAAGCGCAAGGAGCTGAGTTCAATCACTGGTACCAAAGGAAAAAAAAAAAAAAAAAAAGCATGCAGAGCTGGTGGTTAGCTTGGTAGTAGAGGGTGTGCTTAGCATGCTTGAGGCCCTGGGTTCCATCTCCAGCACCAAACAAAAACAAAACAAAACAAAAACGTATAATAACAACACATTTCATACAAAGACTAAAAAATGAATGTTTTTCTTAAATGTAAAGAGATACTTTTATATTACAAAAGTAGGGCCAGGGACTTAGCTCAGTGGTTCCGCTGCCTGCTTCGCATGCGCAAGGTCCTCATTTCAATCCCCAATAGCAAAAAAAAAAATTACAAAAGTAATATATCTTGTTTTAAAAGATTTACTTTATGCCAGTGTATTCTATCAATTGAGAATAGCAATTATCTTTTATATTTAACTTTAGTAGATAAGAATATAGAAGTATGACGCAAAGAACGGTTAAAGCAAATAATTCCAAAATGAATAAAATATTTTATGAAAGATAGTCATGCATCACCCAATGATAGGGCCCCATTCTGGGTAGTGTGCCATTAGGTGATTTCATAGTTGTGTAAAGATCAGTAAGTGTACTTACACAAACCTCAGTACTTAGCCTGCAGCACACTCTGGCATAGCCTATTGCTCCTGGGGTGTAGAAATTTGCAGCAAGTTACTATACTCAATCGTGTAGGTAGTTGGAACACAAAGGGAACATGGGAAAGGTAGAGTAAGAATGGTAGAAAAGATAAAAAGCGGTGCACCCTTTTTTGCCATGAATGGAGCTTGTGGACCGGAAGTTGCTCTGGGTGAGTCAGTGAATGAGTGGGAGGGACTCTGAAGGCTGGGGGCATTGCCAACACTGCTGCAGACTTTGTAAACTCAGGATACGCTACATTTATAAAAGTGTTTCTTTCTTCAGTGGCAAAGTAACCTTTGCTTACTATAACATTTTTACTTTATAAATTAAGAAAGTTTTGACATTTAGCACTTAGCTTGAAACGAATTCTACAGCTATACAAAAAATTCTTTTTTTTGATATACTTATTCTGTAAGCATTTTTTAATCACAATTTGTTTTCCTTTATAAACTTCATTGTTAAAAACTCAAAACCACACACATTGGGTTAGTCCTTACACAGGGTCATTATCATCAATGTCCCTGATTTCACTTCTACATCTTGGCCCCCTGGAAGGTCTTGAGGGACAGTAACATGCGTGGAGCTGTCATTCCAAGTGTCTTCTGGAATCCTTCCTGAAGGACCTGCCTGAAGTTCTTTTACAGTTAACTTTTTAAAAAAAAAAGGAGAAGTAAACTCTAATGAAGTATAGTATAGTAAATACACATCCCAGTAGCGAAGTTATTATTATCATATTACTAGTGTGCATGGTTGTCTGCATTACTGTTACATGACTGGCCACGCGGTAGGTTTGCTTATTCTAGCGTCATTGCAAACGTGAATGTTGCTTTGTTCCAGGGCAGTGGTGGTGAACCTGTGGCACATGGGCCATAGCCAGCTGTTTATCATTGAACGCTCTAAAAGGTTCACCATCAATCTTTAGGGTGTTACTTGGTGATAAGAATTTTAAAGTTCCACTGCAATTGGATGAGATCCCTGTGGGGTATGTGGCCTGTTGTTGGCTGAAACCTGGTTAATGCAGTGCATGACTGTATTTATTACCATAAGTGAAAAATATACCTCAAGCATGTACATACAAGGTAAGAAATGGCACAAAAAAATAGACTAATTGAAAATGTTACTTGGAGAGATAAATTTGGCTAATTACCATAAGGTGGTATTTGAAAATGCGGTCAATTTCTGGCCTGCTTGAATCTGGAAACAGTGCTTGTTTTCTACCTAAAAACGTCCCAGAATTCTGTTGGTATAGGTAGATGTTTTGAGCCCAAGTTCAGCTTAATGATTATGGAACCAGTGTGAAATAAGGTGGAGATTTGTTTGGAGAAAATATTAAGTGTAGTATAGTATATAAAGTCTGAGTTTTCAGGGTCCTGTAGAAAATGTTGAAAACTGAATGTGTGTTTGCCTGGCTGCCTCACTTAGAATCTGTACTTTCTAAAGTAGGCACCTTGTCTCATTTACTACAGTGGGCAAGGCGTCGACACCAGGGGTCCCCACTGAGGCGAGTCTGTGGAGCAGAGGGTCCTGCTTGTAGGTTTGTCTGTGCAGAGGACATGCCGTACTCCAGTTTGCACAGAGACAGCATCTGGGCTTACAGCTGCCTGGCCAGCTGAAGGGAGCCCAGATACTTGTTGAAGGAATGAAGTCAGACAGTCAAAGGCTTAACAGTGGTTTGCTTTCCCTGTGACGCTCTGCTTTGGCCTCCAGAAAACATCTGTCAAACAACTAGATGTGAAATGGGAGAGGAAATCAGAAAACCACACCAGGAGTCACAGCCCGGATCCTCTTGCTGCTGCAGTGCTGGGGGGAAGGCACTTACAAAGCCATCACCTCCCTTTAGGCTTCCGTTGAAAACAGTCTGTGAAGGGCAGCTGTCTTGTACTTGGTCATTAAGTCAGTATTTTAAGAGTGGTACCTTAGAGAAATCTTCAAATTATTTATTAATCTTCCAAAGCAGTTTTAACTTTCAAAATATACTCTTTCTTTGATTTATTCTTGGTTCTTCAGCTGGGGTGGGTGTGTCCCTGTGGATGTGCAGAGCCACAAAATACCATTGTGTTTTTCTGGGGCTGGGAATTTTACTTTGGGAAAAACATGTATGTGCCAATGTGCATGTCCACGTGTGTGTACATGTACAGGTATTGGATTATTAGGTAAGTATGAGAAATAACTGTGCCAGGATTTATCATGGGTGAATCTACAAGATTTGTGTGGATTTTAAAATTGAACACAGGTTGTGCTCCCCAAAGAGGAGGGTTTTCTTCTCTTCTCTTAGAGGTTCTTTGGTAGGCAAGTGTGAGAATTGGTATGTCCAGGGTAGGAAGTAAATTTGGGGCACCCTTGAAACTGACTCAGACCTAATGGGTGACCTGTCTACTTTGTAGGACTCTGGTGCTGTGAAATTCAGTCTCTTGCCCTTGGCCAGGTGATACAGGCAGCACCTGTATCTTTGCTGCACAGGGAGGTTGCATCAAGTTCTAACACCAGTCTATCCTTAGTGAAGTGGAAGAGAAATTTCGGAAAAGCAGGAGAGAAACACATGGTGTTCAGAAGAAGAGCTTGGGGTGTTGTCTCGAGTTGCTTGAAGAAGGCTGTCTAGCCAAGTTCCTCTCCAAAGCTCCCACATGTGGTCTTGGTGAAGTAACGTAGAGCAGCGCCATCTTGCCCAGCGGTCATTCCTTACTGATAGTTCCTCTGGGGAGGAGGTCTGGGCCTTCTTGGGTCTTTGGTCGGACCATTGGGTAATAATGGAATGGAGAAACCAACGGCTTGCAGGGGGCTTCTGTGCCAGGCCTATCAGCATAAAGGGCTTTTTTTTTTTGGAGGTAGGGTCTTGCTATGTAGCCCAGGCTGGCCTTGAACTCACTATGTAGCCAAGGCTGGTCTCAAACTTGCAGTGATCCTCCTGCCTCAACCTCCTGAATGCTGGGATTACAGGTGTGTGCCATCATCATGCCTGGCTAAAGGGCTCTTTTTTATTTGTGATGCCAGTCATTATTATGAGTATGTCTCAAATCTTTGGCAAAAAAAGGAAGAGGTTTTACCCATTTTGTTGTATTTGGCCCTAAGATTTTAAAGCTTTATCTGCTTTAAAATTGGAAGTCAATGTGGAAAATACTGAGTATTAACCTTTTTGCAAAGCATATTTTTAGAACTTGATGTGGCTGTTTTTCATTTTTATTGGTTAAGGGCATTTGTCTTTGAACACACCTTAAAAAATGAGAACTTTTCCCGTGTGTGTTGAGGGGTGATTAGATCATGGCTACCACTGACACATGGGTCTGTGGATGTCCCCCACTGTAAAAGATGAGGTACAGTGTTCTGATTTGGCTAAGGGACAGTGGAGTTTGGCCCCCTTGCACTTTTCTGTATCCTCTGAGTAGTCGTTTGCCATTTTAGGAGCTCTACGTGCAAAATCTAGCATTTCTCTGATTTGCTTCTTTCTGGAAGTTACCTCTTGCCTCTCCCCATTTCCATTCTTTTTTCTCGTGCTGTGTGGGAAATGTCTCTGTCAAAAGATTTTACCTCGTCATATTTTTTCTCCTTCCACTGTTTTATCGTTCCCCTTTGTCAAAATCTCTTTCCCTCTACAACCATGATTTGGGCTCCTGTTGCTGTGTCGCTGCGTGTCTTACTGAGCTAATGATCCCGCATCCCGATTGTTCTTCACAGCTCTCTCATCACAGCTGAACTATAAATGTGTTGGAAGAGACCATTTTGGTCATCTGTATCCAACAGAGGAATATTTGAATGTGTTAGCTTTTTACCAGACTTGAAGGTTAAGATAATTTGTCATGAAATTTGTTTCCATTTTTGAACCTTGGGTAGAAAATGCTTCTTTTGATATTTGGTAGTGTCTAATTAAGAATCTACTGATAAAACAAAGTTTTAATTGCCTGGACAGAAAAACCAAGTAGTTGCTGTCAATTTAGGTTGAACTTGAAGCTTTACCATAGAATTCCTGAATTTCTCCCTTTGGAACATTGATGGGTGTGAGGGGAGAGTTTGGCTTCAGGCTGTGAATGAGCTGCCCTGTGGTCTTGGGGAAGCTGGAAGGTTAGTTTCCTCAGCTGGGAAATGCAGATAATGGGTGAAGACTAGACGATAGGGCATCTGACACAGGGAAACACTCATCGCAGGGAGCCATGACTTTCTGAAAACACTGGTTCATGTCAAGCTCCTGTGTTTTGTGCTCTTCAAAAACATAGGAAAGGGAGAACACCCACATGAAACCTTCTGTTGCATTTTAGGCTGCAGCAGGAGGGTGCACATTGCTCCGTGTTGGTTACTGACACGTTCCAGTCTTGTTCTGGCTGCTCAGGGATTGGGGATGTGCGGCTGAGAGGCCCGTGCAGAAAAGAGATTGAGAAAAACTTTTCCTCAGGCTGCCATCCCCTCCATTCTTTCACTTAAGCTTATTCAAAGTTTGTCTTGCTTTTGACAGTGTTAAATGAGGTTTCACAGAATATTTGTCTGTCTCCATCTAGATCTCAGGAAACTGCTCAGGAAATTGTGAGGTCTTACACTTTATTATGTTGAACTGCTGTAAAATGTGTTGGCATCACGGCTCAAGAGGAATTGAAGGAAGGGGCTGGCTTTGGGTTAGATGGGTGCCATCTCTTAGTTTTTGTTCCAGTCCTATTTGAAACAAGAGAAACCCACCTGGTTTCTAGGACTCATTGAAGATGAATGTTTTCATTTGCTATCAATTTGTGGGCCTACTCTAGGCCTTGTTTCATAGCCTCATCTACCATGAATAGCATCTTATGTTTGGTGGTTAATGTCAGGATTGTCCTCTTAAGGTTATGAAGCAGACTGTGTTTAAGTTCGGTGATTGTCATGTGGTGCTCCAGCTGTTTAGACATTGTTTTTCACATTTGAATGTTAGGTCGGCAGGCATGCTGTCAGCCTCATGATTTGAGAAGTCAGAAATCGTTTAAGGAAAACAACCCCACAGCTCATTTGAAGAAGAAAAAGAGGAAGAACAACTATATATGACTGTAGCTAGAAAGGAAATAAGTCATAATTTTAAATAGTTTTTTGCTGGTACGTACACACACATACATAGAAAGCCATTCATGTTATTAGAAGCTGTGATGTAAACAGCTAATATTTAGTTTGACTATGATAAACATGTGAGAATAGATTCAGTATAGCAAACTGTCCCCCTTTTTTGGGTAGATAATTATTTTTCAGCTCATGTTGAGAGCTTATTTGATGCATTTCGTATGCTTATTAACATTAGCCAAATGCTTTTTTCATTTTGAGAGCAAATATAAAATGTAATAGTATGATTAACCAGAGTAATGATTTTATTTTAGAACGTCTTTGTACAAAATATATTCTGATGAGGTATAATTTTATCTTACTGTAGAATAGAAAAGTACATAATGTACATAAAATCTCCTATCATATACAAACACTTTTTTAAGCTCAACATTTAGAATGCAGCAATTTGAACAAGTCTGGGCTAAAGTTGCTTCTTTGTGTTATGTGGGAAAATATTTTATGAATAAATTACTTTGTTTTTCATGCACATATTTAACTGTTTAAAAACATAAGTATTCTTTTGAATATTAATTAGTGATGTTCTGAATATTAATAATTTGGTAATTATAAAAGATACACAGTGGGGCAGGGATTTAGCTCAGTGGTTCTATTGTCTGCCTTGCAACCGCAAGGTCCCAAGTTCAATCCCCGGTACCAAAAAAAAAAAAGATACACGGTGTTTCTGTTAGCCATTGTTCACTAAGCACCAAAACCTATAATCAAATAGGATCCTTTCAGAATTCTTTGACAGAAGTCATTTTTCTTAAAAAGGATATTTTGAGCATTAAGCTTTTTTAGGCTTATATTTAGTCCAGGGTTGCATTAGTTTTGACTTTCTTTTTTTTTTAATCTTTTTTTTTGGTACCGGGATCGAACTCTGGACCTTCTGCTTTCGACGCAGGTGGCAGAACCAACTGAGCTAAATCCCTGGCCCCCTTTTTTAATCTTTTATGACATCAAAACTGCGAAGTTTTGAGAAGTTTTTTTTTTCCCCTTTTTCAACTCTAGGATGTTGTGAGAAATTTTGTATGATGAATTTCATTCTAGAAGGTATTCTAAGAGTGGTGCTGTCCAGAAGTATTCAGAAAATGTAGCTGAGGTTGTAGCTCAGTGGTAGAGCACTTGCCTTAAGGCCCTGGGTTCCATCTTCTGGTACTGAAAAAAAAATTCAAAAAATATAAAGTTTGATATAAAATATAAATAGTTGGCTACTATTTAACTAGAATCACTGTGTAATTAAATTAGAAATCCCTAGGGCTGGGGACTTAGCTCAGGGGCGCCACACCTGCCTTGTAAGCACAAGGTCCTAAGTTCCAACCCCGGTACCAGGAAAAAAAAAATTAGAAATCCCTGAGTATGAAATGAAGCCAAGGTAGTCTTAAGAATTACACCTATTTAATCAATACAAAGATTTTTATGGTGCTTAGGTATATCTGTGACTAAATGATTAGTTTGAATTTAAGAGAGCATCCTAATTGTTTTGAAGTGTGCTTGCATTTGCTTATCTTCTAAATCTTTTAGATTTGGCTGTGAAGAAAAAGATTAGATCAGCATATGACTGCCTAATAGTGATAGTATCCAAATAAAAGTAGGCTAAACATACAGTTGGGGGAGTATGTGATGGCATAAGAAAATGAGCTGAGTTGATACACAGAGCCCAGATTAGAAGATCACAGTTAGGTAGATTATTATTTCCCCTTCTAAGACTTTGATTATTGAAAATCCATTTCAGAGTTGTGTTTGTGTATGTTACTCCATGTTGGATTTGGTGTCCCGATCAAGGGAATTTCAAGTTTTTGGGAAGAATATTTGGTTCACTAAAGATGTTTGCTTATGCGATTTGCTTGGTTAAATGTAGCACAATATAGAGATGTCTCAGCATGGATAATCACGATAGTTAATAGTCTCAGTGTAACAGTTAAATTTCAGACATGAAGTCTTGGTATTTCTGGGGAAACTAATGTGAGGACATTTAATATATAAGAAAAATGTAGAAGTAATATTCTGCAGTTTTCCCTCTTGATACATGCAGTAAAATGTTGAAAAAGTCTACATTCCTTTACATACTGTGTACAGCTGTTTGGGGGCAGCAGTGGCAGAGTTGACCAGTTGCATACGGCCAACCAAACCTAAAATATTTACTCTTTGAACTAAGAGAATTGACTTATTTATTTTTAAATCCCTTTGTATTTGGGAGTAAATAAGAATGGCCCATCTTGCTGTAGAAGACTGCAGTGGATTGAATTTTAGGAGAACCGAGAGCTGCCGCTTTAACATGTAAGAGTCTGGTGCCTGCAAGGTGTGCCAAGGGAATTCACATTTGTTCTGGAAGGAGTCCCACAGATCGTGGTTCCACTGTGAAGGCAGGACCTTCAACATTGGGTTTGTCTTGCCAGAAACATTCAGTTTCTCTTGATCTTCTGATGCCAAGATTGTTTCCACCCAAAAGACCTGGCTCCTTGCCGAGCCCGCTGTTTTGCCAGACAGAATACTATTCTTTCTCTAATTGTACTGTCTTCATTGGTCACCACTGTGTTGAACACAAGATGGTAGTGAAATACTGACAGCAGCCCTGTTTCCAGCATCAGACTGTGTTGGACACCTTGGAACAGATTGTTCTTCAGCAAAAGACAGGAGTATTTAAAGGAATGCTTTCTGAAAGTGGAACCTGAAAGGAAATTCTGCCTCTTGTGAGTGGAGGGCTGGGGTTTGGGGATGGGACAAGCATGATACTTGCTATCAACACATCAAGCATTAGACTTTGTGCTTAAATAGTTGAGAACATAATTGCATTTCTGGTTTCTGTCTGATTCTCACTGTTCTCTACTACACTTGCTCTGTTATCCTAATGATTCTTTATTTCTGTAGTTTTGGGGTGGTGGGAGGGGAATAGGTAGAGAAAATGATTTTTTGTGTGCGTTTAGCGTGTTTTACTTCATTTTGCTTGTTTTAATACTACACGTGTAGGAATAGACTCAGTTGATTTTTGTAATGACTGAGTACTTGGAGAAATTTTTGAAAGCAGTTTTGTGTGTCTCCACAGATAAAGTGAATTGTTAGCCTCTTTATTTTGGTAAATGCCAATGTGAGCATATGGCTCAAAAACAACATGAGAATCAGTAACTGTCCATGTGTTTGCTTTCTCAGTGACAGGAAGGGCCTTTGATGATGATGGAGTGTGTTGGAAACAAAGGGCCACAATGGCTGTCCTTGCTCAGAAGCCTCTGTGTGGATTTTTGTGGCCTTGCTTCACGTGCTGGATATGTTATAGACTTCAACAGCTCTGCCCCCATTTTCTACAAAATTTATAGTTGACATAAACACCATAATGGCTTACTCATGAAAGTCAAGACAGCTGTGCAAATATTTGACAAGCGGAGATATAAGTAAATATTCAACTACCATATAGAAGGAGATATATGACTGCATAGCCAGATGATTGAATGCCTTATTTGGCCTGCTAGATGTTGATAGTGTATGTTGATCTGCTGTGCTTTAATGGAATTAATGCCAAGTGACTAATGAGTTACATGTTCAGCATTCATGTTACATCTTGGAAGAGCTAGAGTTTGCATTAAGCCTGTATTTTATACAGAAAAAGTACCTTTTTAGTCTTCAGACAGTAGTTTACTGCCTTAGTCATGTTACTGTATAGTGTATGGTGGTGTTGTGATGTAGCGTATATGCGATAAAACTGATGCAATGTAAGTACAATTCAGTGATATTTAGTAGTTGTACAGGCAGCAAAAGGTGTTGTGGGCAGTCTTTACCACAATCTGATTTTAGAACAAGTCTGCCACCCTCCAAATTGCACTGAGTCTGTTTGCAATTTGTCCGCACTCCCATCCTCAGCAACTACTGGTCTGCTGTCTCTTTACCAGTGTCTTTTGTGGACATTGAATGTAGAATTATACAATGTATAGTTTTTACATTTAACTTTCATTTAGTATAATATGTTTGAGGTTCATCTACATTGTGGCATGTGTCAGGATTTTCGTTACCTTTTATTGCTAAGTAAGTGATATTCTTTTATGAATATTGCACTACATTTATGTCAATTTGGATGGAGCTAGTACAAATAGTGTTGCTATAAGCCAGTCTGTTTCAAGTCTGCAGTCAGGTGCACTGTTCTAATTCACAGGTCTGGTGGTGGTTATGATCTGTTTTACCTTTTGATACTGTAGACTTTGGCTGGTTGGAGTTTCTGTTTTCCTGTCCTTTTACTTTGAACTTTTTTATTTATATGCATCTATATTATGTCTCCACCGAACAGCGTATTATTGTCACTGCTTTTTCATATAGTCTGACAGTCTCTCTTTTGGGTGGCTATAATGTAATTGGCATTGCATTTAGGTCCACCATTTTGCTATTTTTCTGTTTGGATCGTACTTTTTATTCCTCTCTGCCTCCTTCATTGCCTGCTTTTATGTTCGTTTTTTAAAGTATACTTTTGATTTCTCTTTTGAACTTACTTTTCAATAGTTAGTGATTGCTCTGGAGAGAGTGTAGTGTATATCTTAATGTATGACTGTTTACTTGAGAATACTGACTGAACTTGTGTAAAATACAGAAACTTTGCTCGATATCTCCCTTTTTTCTCTTATCTCACTGAGATTTGTATGTATGGAGGTATGTATGGAGTGTTAAATTACTGCTTTACATAACCTTGTTTTTAATAATTTAAAACAAAAGTGACAAAAATATTAAGAGTCCTATAACTGCCTACATATTGATCATTTCTAGCAGTTTTCTCTTGTGGATTTGAGTTGTCATGCTGTGCTATTTGCCTTCAGTCTGAAGGATTTTATGTAGCCTTTGTTGTAAGGCAGATCATCTTAAAGTCTCTAACAGGTCATGGAATGTTCTTATTTTTCCTTCAGTTTTGAAAAATTTTGCTGTTGTTTTTCTGCACTCTGACCATTCCATTGTCCTCTGAGCTGTATTTTCTGATGAGAAGTCAGCTGTTTATTGTGGTGGTCTTTTTTTTCATTCTTACCCCTGTGTGAGCTGAATGGTATGTTGTATGGTGCTTTCATGTTTATTTCCTTCTTATCTTTCAAGAAATTGAGTATGATGTGTTAGGTGTGGATCTCTGTGTTTATCTTGTTGGGAGTTTTGTTGAATTTTTTTAAATACCTAGATTATTACTTCTGTTTTCATCAAATTTGGGAAAATTTTGGCTATCATTTCTTCAAGTATTTTTTTTCTGCCTCATTTTTCTCCCATCATATATACAGTCTTCCCTTGCTATCTGAGGAAGATTGGTTCCAGGACCCCCTCAGGTACCTGGATCTGCAGATGTTCAAGTTCTTTATGGAAAATGATGTACCTACATATATCCTCCCATGTACTTCATTATAATATTTAATGCAGTGTGAGTTCTGTGTAAATGCAGTGGACCCTCGAGTTACGATTGGCCTGACATACGAATAACATGGGTTAGATCGGAATTTTAGTTTTAACTTACCAACACAGTCTAGAGTTATGACCTGAATGAGGGCCACTTGTGCTTCCAGATGGTCTCAGGTACAGATTTAACCCCTAAAGAGTTCTGGAAGGAACATGACAACATTCTTTTCTGTGTGGGGTTGAGAAATCCTGGCCCGATGTCTCTCTAAAGACACCGAGATTGGCCTGGAAACAGGAGAGACTTTGAAGGCTGTGTAGAGGAGCCTGAGCCTTCAGTTGACCAACCTGAGTTAAAACTAGCTCTAGGGAATGAATTGGGTTCGAAAGTCAAGGGTCCACTGTAGCTATTATACTGTATTTAGGGAGTAATAAGAAAAGCATGCATGTGTACAGTATAGGTGCGGTGTTTTTCAAATATTTTTTATCTGGTTGACTCGTTGGATGCAGAGGGCTGACTGGATGTTGGTATTTTGGTGTTTCTCTGGTCTCTGAGGCTCTGTTTTCATATTTCTTCCATCTCTTTTCTCTTTGTTCCTCTGATGGGAAAGTTTCTGTTCATCTGTCTTCAAGTGTACTGATTTTCCAACTCAAATTTGATGTTGAGTTCATTTCATGTGTGGTAATTTTCAGCTCCAGAATTTGTTTGGTTTTCTTTTTTTATGATTTCAGTCTCTTTTTTGAGAGTCTTATTTATTATGCTAATCATACTTTAGTAATTCTTTAAGCATACTTTCTTTTAGTGTTTTGATATGTATTCATATAACAGCTACTTTGAAGTTTTAATCTATTAAATGCAACAGCCAGAGATAATTTCTGTTGTCTACTTTTCTCCCCTCAGCCTGAGTTATACTTTGTTTCTCTTCATATCTCCAAGGGTTGAATACTCAGCATTTCAGAGAATGGATTGTAGCAACTTTTCATTCCCAGTCCCTGTCTTTTCTGTTGTTTCCCTAGTTTAGTAACTTGTCCTGATCCAAACTTTGAAGGCAGTCTTCCACCTTGCATGGCTCCTGATGTCTCTGCTCAAGTTTGTCTTTTGTTTGCGCTTTTACTTAAAGTCTAGCTTCTGAAGTGTCCAGCTGTATAATTTTTTGTTTACCCAAAGGCTGGTTAAAGGTTGATTGGACCCAGTGGAGCTTTCAGTCATCATTGATGATGAGAGAATGGTCTGGCACACTTCCTATTACCGGCAGTTCTGCTACCTGCCCTGGCTTTGATGTTCACCCCCTATCTCCTTGCAAGCTGTGTTGGCAAGGGATGCACAAGTGGCTGGAACCCTATCTAATGTCTGGTCCGCCAGGTTGTTTGTACAGTTTACCAGATGCTTTGGGTGTGGTTGCCTCACTTTCCAGAGCTCTCAGTTCAATTCCTACCCAGCCTGCTGGAGTCTTGCTTGTCCGGAGCAGCACCTCAACCTCAGGCCACCAGAGCCTCTGACCTTCCAAGTTCTCTTGCTGATGAAATTGTCATATAACTGACTGAACTCTAGATCTAGCGGACCTGGTGGTTTCATACCTGCCTCTCTTTTTTTTTTGCAATACTGGGGATCGAACTCAGGACCTTGCACTTGTGAGGCAGGCACAGTGCCATTGAGCTAAATCCCCGGCCCCCACACCTGCCTCTCTTGGTTGAACTATAGCGTTGTCTGAGCTGGAGCCAGGGACAAAAACAGCCTTGGGGAAGAACGCCATAGGGTTCTGCTGTACTGATATTACCTAAAGTTCAGTCCTTTCCAAGAAGAAATAGTTTGTGGAAGGCTTGGCTGGTGTCTAGAGTACAGACAGGGTTTGTGACAGTTTTGTTTGGATTTGTGGTTGCGGTTTGGAAGAGGATTTATGAATTCCTTTCCTTGTCCTTGATGTATTTCCCATCAGTGTATACCAAGTGTACCTTTGTGTGGGACATTTTCCTGGCCCCTGAGAACATCAAATTGCACAGTGCATTTTAATACATTTTTTTACTAAAGTATAGAGACCCTTCAAATTGGCAGAAAAAGGAGATGTTTGTTTAAAAGATACAAATGAGATGATTGTGCCTTTAAGATACTATTGTGGGCTTTATTGATACTTAAAATCCATAGCGCTGATGCAAATACAGTATTAACCCATTGATACATTTTATATCTAGGCTTCTAGCACTAGAAGTGTGGTGGAGTTGAAAAAAAAGAAGCAAGACTTTGGAGTTGTGAGATTGGGATTGAATTCTACAGTTTAGTATGTCTGTGGTCAACAGGATGTTACTTAATTTTTCCAGGCCTGTTTTCTCACCTTAAACTGGGATAATAATACTGGCTGTATAGGTTACTTGAAGGTTAAATATAACTTTGGTAAAAAATCTGGTGCTTAGTAGATATAGTCCCAGTCCTTCCAATCTCTGGAGGAGATTGATTCTTGGACCCCTGCAGATAGCAAATCTGCAGATCTTCAAGTTCCTTAAAACATTTTGGAGTGTTTGCATATAGAGTATTTGTGTGTAAGCTGTGCACATCCTCCTGTATACTTTATTTCATACACCGTAAAAGTTGTGTAAATGATTACTATATTCTGTGGTTGAGGGAAAGGGGACAAGGAAAAAGTCCACACATGTTCAGTACAGATGCAACTTTTTTCCCATGTGTTTTCAATCTGTGATTGGTTGAAACTGGGCGCAGAACCCACCGACACAGCCAGCCAACTGTATGTAAGTGCTAATATGCCTGTTCAACAAGTATGTGGCCGGAGAGAGAGTTTTGTAACTTTTTTTTAACTACTAGATTTATCTACATGTTGCTTTACCCAGATTTGCTTAAGTTTTCTCTCTTGTATTTCTATAGGATAATTTTGATATTTTATACAATCACTGAAACCTACAGTACATTTTTTTTCTGAGAATATATTTTGGTTGAATGTTCTTTTCAGATACCCACATGTTCCCAGTGTTTCCCAGTTGTCTTCAAAGTCTAAATTTTATGTGCATGTATGGCTCTGCTTAGATTCTGTTCTATAATATTTAAGTTAATGTGGAGGAAGTGGTAACTTTGGTTGCATAAGGACTTAATGCCATCTTTAGCTTTGGGGAGGATATGATTAGACCATTATGGCACAGCCATACCCTCTTTATAATAGCCATATATGCGTGTAATTCTTAGAACTGAGAAGTTAATAATTCCTCTGATTCTACTTAACTGGTAGAATACCTTATTCTGTGATATTTTGTAATGATTTTTCTTTTTTTTTTTAATAGTTTATTGTATATCTTTCTGGTTGATTTTTTTTTTTTTTTGTATGGCGATTGAACTCAGGACTTTGTGCTTGTGAGGCAGGCAGTGGCACCACTGAGCTAAATCCCTGGCCCTAGATTTTTAAATGAGTTTTTAACATTAAATTTCTAGATACTTCCTCTTGCTTGGAAGCCTTTAATTCTCTCCTGCAGAATGTATTTGTTGCAAATAATGAGTTAATGGAGAGAGATTTTTGAGAATGAGGTACTTGGATAGGATTTGGGCATAGAGGAGATCAGGACTCAGAACTCATTCATCTTAAAGTGGAATTGCTAAGTCCCTGGTGGAAGGGTAGGGCAGATGTTTACAGGCAGTCACCTCACATTTGGAGTTGCAGTTGTGTGCTGCCTGAAGTCTGATTTAACAGCTTACACCTAGTAGTAAAGTACTGTATACAGCCCGAGTGCTGTAGGTATAAAATGGGTTTCATAAATGTTAAATGACATTTTAGCACCTGTATTTGTTGCAGAAGTCAAGTGTGGAGTTGCTTGTCAGTCTGCATCTTATACTTCTGTTAAACTGATTTAAATATGCATGTCTTTTGAAATAAGTCAGTTAGAGGTTTATAACGATTACTTTTTCTTCCACAGGCTTTAAAAATTACACTTTTGGTAAAAGTATCCATAAAAAAAATTTTAAAGCATTTTGCTAAATAAAAGTTTAGAATTTTAATCTTTGTAGATTGGATATTTTTTCTTGTGTGCTCAGCAAATGTCATGTAGAGTCCTACAAAGAAGGTGTTGTGCCCCCGAAGTGCTGTGGGGGTTCCCAGAGTGACTCTGGCATAGCTCTTAGCCTCTGTGGCCCTGCAGTTCAGGAGGAGAGGTAAGACAGGCCCAGAATTACAACAGCACACAGAGCTGTGAGTGCTTTGGAGCCACTGAAGCTGTCAGGAGAGACTCGGGTGGGAGGCGGTGTTTTCTGACTCCACCCCAACTCCCAAGAATTCGCTTCACTTGCCATGTCCCCTTAAATTGTTTTTCAAGTCCCAGTCTCATAAAATATGTGTATATGTTTCTAATTTCCCCTCATTGTGCCCCCCCCAAAAAAAATAGGAAAGAGGAATTTAGGAGCCGAGAGATTTGGTTAAGGAGAGTGGCTTGAACCAGTGGTGTAGTTTCTTGGCTTGAGGGTTGGAGGAGGCAGCAGGATGCCGCATGTGGATTCTGACCTGCTGTGCCCTGGCAACAGCCTGGCTGTGCAGGATGTCAGTGAAAATGAAATGGAAAAATTCACTTGGGTAAATTTGGGGCTGAGAACATACTAGATTTGGGAAAAACAGCATTTGTATGAATCAAGCCCTTGGTACCAATGTATGAAGAGCTACTGACACCTCATGGATGTAGATATTACTATTTTGTTCTAGAAAATATGTATTTGTATGTACTAGAGTCTGTCCGGGTAAGTGTATATGCACACATGTATAATCTTGGCTAAACTTGATCTGAGAGTTTAACAGGTGAAAATCACAGCTGTTCACTCTATTCCTGAGTTACTTGAAAAATGAGCGTGGAGTGTTTCTGCTCAGGGATGTCACAGATTAGTCTTTTTAAAAGTATCCTGATTTATTTTAGAGAATTTTTCTGGTAGGACTTCTTATAAGTGAAAACAGCTAGTATTTAAATAATCTATGATCTTTTCAAATTTATATGTATTATTTCAAAAAATTGCAATCATTTTCTTTTTTTAATGAGTAAAAACAGGGAGGTGATAACTTGTTGATGGGTAAATCTAGATAAATCTAATTCAGTCAGAAATTGCACAAAGTACACTGTACTTCCATGTATCCCTTGTTTTGTGGACCTGTGTGAATATTAGCCAAGTTGTTTCTAGAACCTATTTCTAAAGTGAATCTTTTTTTCTGACACTTAAGAATTTTAGAATGATGGCCATTCCCATACACACACACACGCACACATGCGTGCACGCACACACACACACCACAGTCACACAATCAGGGAAAGATCTTTTTAGAAGCCTGCTGGGATTAACTGAGTGGATGTTTGAAGGGGAGGGTAGTGAAACTCATCCCACAAATCATTATAAATTTTAGAGTAGACATATAGAAATCAAAATATAGAACATAAGAAATACAGAAGAACATCTTAGGTTTCTGGGGAGATTATCTTAGGTTTGGAGAGTCAGAACTCAAAAGTTTGACACATAAAATTCTTAAAATACTTTAGAACTGATAAAGTTAATATTTAAAAGCTAGCTTATTCTGATATACAGTATAAGAAAAGTTCATAAGTAAATGGACAAAGGAAATTTGACAAATGATAATGAGTAATAGTAAATGGTAATATGTGGAAAAATTATTTTCTAATCAGAGGAAAACAGCAACAGTGAGAGATAATTTTTATTTACTAGAGTTGCTGAGGTTGTATGGGACAGAGATAGTCCTGTGTTGCTGATGACAAAGTGGAGCTTTAAGGGGGTCTGCACACAGGTTCCACTTCTTGAGATTTGTCCTAAAGAAATACAACAGGAGCAGAAAGACCTTGCTCAGAGATTTCCAGTTTGGTGTTATCTTTAATGGGCAAATAGTTGTGGTGCCTTAAATGTCCTTTAATGTTGAATAGTGAATTGATCCTCTGAACTAGCAGATAGACAAATGATAGATTCTTGAAATCTTCTGGAAGCAGGAAAAATGCTCACTCAATATAGAAAACACATGCATAGAATATACAATTACGTGATCTTTGGAAATCCTTTTTTTAGAGTGCCAGCAATATTAGAATTTTGAATTACAGTTGAATATTTGCTGTTCTGTCTGGTTGTATCTGCCTGGCTTTCACTTCGTGTAGCCTTTTCACCTTGCAGAGTACAGTATGCATGACTTGCCTCATTAGCTGTGCTTCATTCTTATAATTGTTGAGCACTTTTGGTTATTTAGTAAACATAAGTGAAATGCACAGAATCAAAATAAGTATTCATCTGTCATTTCTTTATGTATTTGCTATTGCAGTTACTCATGTATTGATCAATATTAATTTTCCTGGGACGGTATAGCGAATATGTGGCAAAAATTAGATTTGATGACTACTGATTCATGAAGCCATATTCCTTTCAGTAATTTATTGCTGAGCTGGAGGTTATACTGAATATAAACATACTTGAGGATAATGTAGTTATATTTGGGTGAGAACAATTTTATTGGATATTATAGGAAAGAATTTTGTGTATGAAATGAGTAGTAGGAGTGAACATTTTGCTATTTTGTTTTAAAATATTCTTCAACAAATAGAACGAAATCTAAATGATAAATTCTGCTGTTTGTTTCCCTTTGTAGGGAAAATTAAGGAACATGATGTATCTGTTAGACATTAATGTCATGCAGATTCTCTGAAACTTTAATGTTTTGATCTGTCAGTGTCCTTTCTGTAGAAGGCAGTAGTTATTAGCTGCTCTATTACAGCTTATTTAATGTTTTCATAAAGAAGCACAGATAGTACCATTTCTCAAATGTGGGTTTTTAAAAAATGTTTGAGAACTGTATTTTGGTATGTTTTCCTTTTTTTTTTTAAATCTTGTGTGTTTTATGCATTTGAAAACATTCTGAAAAGGGTCTTCAGATTTTAGTACACTGCAAAGGCATGTACATAGCACACACAAAACATTAAGAAACACCTTCCCTCATTCCCCTAGCACAAAATCAGCAAAGGACAAAAAAGCAAACTTTAGAATTATCTAGTAGAATATTGCCTCTTTTGAGCTCTTGGAGGAGGCATTTAATTTCTAGGCATCATGTTCTGTATTATAAAATAAATATAATATATCCATTACAGACTGGTGATTGTATCAGCCAGCTTTCCATTGCTGGGACAAAAGACTTGATGTACACGTTAAAGGAGGGAAGTTTTATTGCCAGTTTCAGAGGTTTCATTCCATCGTCAGCTAACTCTAAGGCAGAGAGAGACATCATGGTAGAAGGATAGGATGGAGGAGAGCTGCCCAGCCATGGCAGCCAGGAAGCAGAGCAAGAGCCCAAGAAGGGACACACCCTTCCCAGGCACCTTGTGCCTACTTCTTCTAGCTCTCCCACAGCCCTAAGAGCCCGTGCAGCCATGGACTCATCCGTGGTTTCATCCGTGATGCGGTCGGTCAGCACCCTCAGAGTCCGTCCCCGTCTCTAGGCATCTCTTCATCCCACTGACGTGACGATTGAGATTCACTGTCACAGGAGTGAGGAGTAAGTAGATGTTCTGTGTGGATCACCAAGATATAAATGTTGTTACTCCCTTGGTCCTAATTCTTACCAGAACCTAGTTGTACGCCTTCAGGAAAATTCACTCCTTTTTTTTTGACTTTGTTATGTATTTGTTTAAACTAGCAGGATTTAGATTTGTTTATTCCTACTTTAAAAAACCAAGTATGCATTTGTCTAACCTAACGGGATTAGATTTGTTTGTCCCTGTTTCACCTAAAAAACACACCTGTGATTATTTCAGAAACCAGGCTTGCCTTTTCTGGTTGGAATGCTGGGTCAGCTAAGCTGAGGTGCCCGTGGTGCATTTGTCCGCTTGTGGCACCCCCGAAGGGAAGAAGGTGCACACCGTCATTTTGCTGCTTAGAGATGTGCACCTATAAGTCAAGATCCCTTATCCAAAATGCTTCAAACCAGAAGTGTTTCAGATTAGGTTTTCTTGGATTTTGGAGGAGTTGCATAGAGTTGACCCCTTGAGCATCATTGATCTGGTGCCCAACCTGCATCATAGGCATTGTCTCTTATTTCTATGCCACGTAGCTTTTCTTTACCAGATTCTTTCATTATATGTTTGCCAGTCACCTTTGGTTGAAAACATCCCATTTATCAAAGATTATGACTTAAAGTAAAAGAAGAGTTTACTTCATTGTTTCAGAACCCCAAAATGACCATGTGGAAACTCAGTAAATAAGCCTCTCTTTGAGCTTAAATTGTAGAATTGCCACTTCAGTTTTACTAAGTAATATTCTTGTATTTTGCTGCTGGTCATACTCTCACTGTCTTCACTTCCAAGAGTTCTCTAAACCTCCCTTGTTTATTGGTGTCAAGTTAGGTGGAAGGCAAGAGCATCCTGTTAGAGGTTTAAAATAAAGTAGGAATGTGCTTTCAGGGTTCTTGATCGCAAAGAATGGAAGCAGGCCTTTGAACTCAGAGGAGTTCACTGGAAAAGGCAGGAGGTTGCTGGCGTAGTTCCCACCACAGGTAGGCTTCTGTGTTTAAAGACAGCGAAGGACTAGGGGAAGCTGTGCTGCCAGCCCAGGGAGGGGGCCCAGGCCAGCTGAGAACCTGTGGCGGGCACCTGGATGGGCTGTGTGCTGGCCAGAGTGCAAGGAGGGCTGGCATCTGGCCTGGCTGCCCCAAGGACTCACACAGCACTGGATTCCCCAGCTGTGGTGCGAGATCCAGTGCCAGGCAGCCAAGGGCAGATGTTAGGCCAAAGACAAAGGAGTTGTTTCTATTGATGAGTTCAGGAGTTGAAATTGCTGATATTTGAGAATGCACTAGGAGAGTGCACATGTGCACGGTGGCTCTTTGGAGAGGAAGGAGTCCTGAGAGGCCCCTCGATCCACAAAGAATTAAGCAGTCTGCAGTAAAGGATTAAACTGTGTTTGAGTCTTTGCTTTCCACCAGGTGGTGCACATATTTAATGATGTTCACAGAAGTGAAATCCTCTTAAAAGATAAGAACAATTTAAAATTGAATCATTTTCTCTCTTTTTAAGAGTTCAGGTCTACGACAACAGTGAAGGGTTATTGATGATGTGATTCTTAATCTCTTGCCCCCTTATTACATACTTTTTAAAGAATTCCATACTTTTAAAAGTGAGGGCTATCCATAAACTATCTAGATTTTTGAGACTTTTGTCTTTGGAGCAAGAAGCTAATGACTGGGAAAAAATGGTAATATATTCAGTGTACTGGTGTTTCATGCTATTTATGGAGCTAGTAACACTCAATTTTTATAACTTGATGTGGAGAACTTGCATGAATTAAGTTTTTGGAGCGAGAAGTCATGTCCTGACATTTTTAACTATCTTGGGATATGGCCAGGAGGGCTGTGATTAGGAAACTGAAGGGAGGCTGCTGGGTGGAACACGCTGCCCTGATGGACTTTGCCGTGGGGTGTGAGGCAGTGGCAAACAACTTAGGGTAGTGTCCTTGTATAGAAAGTGGAACTATTTCATGGCTAGGATACAGACAGGACTGCATTCTGCATTTAAATACATATGTTTGAGAATGGTCTTAGAAGGTTGGAAGTTTCAGTTTAGACATGAATATTTTTGGGAAAAGTATTTGAATACACTTGCTAAATTTAGTTAATTACACTTGCTAATTTTAGTTATTATTAACTGTTAGCAGAATTGCTTAACAATTCATAGTTTAACATTCAGCTGTGAGTGTGCTATGGTTAGGATGTTTATATCCAGGATTAGGTAGTAGCAGCAAGACACAAAAGATAGCCCCAAGGGCCACACTGACTGACTAGAGTTTCTGCGAGAATTTAGTAATAAGATATTTTTTGATATTACTTGTAACCTGCTCTTTAGATGTATTGTCATTCTGTTTTCGTTACTGCCCATTTATTTATTTATTTATTTATTTATTTATTTTGGTACCGGGGATCGAACTCGGGTCTTTGCGTAGCAGGTGGTGAAACCAGTGAGCTAAATCCCCGGCCCATTAGTGCCCCTTTAAAGAGAAAAGGTAACCATTGATTTAAATTTAAGAGAAGTTTAATATCTGCCTAGTGAGAAGAATGAAATAGGAAGGAAGAAGGTAAGGTCGGGTATGGTTGATCTTTGGAAGGCCACAGGCACGGTGATAGGCGGCCATTCGTGCGCCTCTGCACCCCCTCGGAGGTGGCTGCACCCAGTCCCCATTGTGCTGGTTGTGGTGAGAGGGCGTGGCTGTGCCTGGCCTCCAGTCCCCTACAAGCAAGTCCCTTACAGGATGTTCTTGCTTCAAGGGCTGGTGATTAAATACAGTTTTTAGTTGTATGTCACTGTTGGCCTCTGGATGAGACAGTGATTTTGACAGTACTGGATCCCCTGCATCCCAAACCTGAATGCTGCCGCCAACTATTTTTAATTTTAATTAATTCATTTATCTACAATTAATGAGTTCATGAATTGTCTTGCAGTATTGAAGATTGAGCCCAGGGCCTTCCCATGGAGTTACAGCCCCAGCCTTTTATTCTTTTTTATTTTGAGACAGGAACTTGCTCAATTCCTGAGTTGCCCAGGTTGGGCTTGAACTTGCCATCCTCTTGCCTCTGCCTCTCATGGAGCTACTGTAATGTCAGGCCAGAGCCACTATGCCCAGGTTCGAACAATTTACATTTTGGGAGAAACTTTCTTGGGTCACCTAGAGTTGAATGAATTCCTTTATTTTCATCTCTGTTTCAATTGTACCTGCTTTGAACTTGTGCCTCTAGAAGTAGAAAATAAAGCAGAATTGTGTTTTCATCTATTTTGTCATGAGGTTTATGTTTTATTGAAGAACAGATCTCTGTAAATAATGGAAAGGTTGTGTTTTTTCCTTACAGTTTTATAAAAAAGCACAGTATTGAAAATGGACTCTTCTGGCTTTCTCATTTCAAACATGAGAAGCAGCTCTACATAGAAAGGACAACTGCTACTAGCAGAAGAGCAGCTCAGATCCAGGCGTCCTGAGGGAGGACAGGTTTGGGGAGTGTCCTCTCTGCAGA
This sequence comes from Heterocephalus glaber, assembly GCF_053883595.1. Lineage (NCBI taxonomy): Eukaryota > Metazoa > Chordata > Mammalia > Rodentia > Bathyergidae > Heterocephalus > Heterocephalus glaber. The sequence continues at coordinate 11,497,193 of NW_028258315.1, forward strand.
GGAGAAGGTTTCTCGTCTACCTGATGGGCTGTGGGCCTGCAGGTTGGCCGGCAGCCTGTCTGTCTGTGTCCTGCACCTCGTCCCAGTTGTTAGCAGTTTACTCTAGCTCCTTTTACATCTTTCTGTTTTTAGGCTTCTAAGTAGCCTAAGAGAAAGCACGAGTTGTGTTGTGTTTTTTTTTTTCTCCCTCCTTTTCAAAAAATGATTGGCTAACATACATATTACCTGTAGCAGCTTCTTTTTTTGTTGTTGTTTTTTTCATATCAAGTGTTTGTTGTAGATATCCCACAGGTCATTAAGCACAGACCCTAATGTAGATCTTAATTAGTTCCAGCACCTGGGTATGATATGAATTTACCTAGTTTATTCACTTAGAACACATTGATTGGTTCTTTGATAGAGCACATTGATTCTGTTAAAGAAACTTTGTTTTTATTTTTGCCATTACAAGCCACCCAAGCAAACACCCTTAGTATGTAACAGTGTTTGTTGACATCTTTGCGCATTTATTTTCATAAGATAGGTCTTCTAAATTGCAGTTACTAACTCAGAGCACAGCCAGTCACATTTTGGATTTCGTGAATGTGGTTAGTGCTCTTGATGAAAGTTGATGGCAACACCGCTTTTTCCTTGCCTGCCCCAATCATCACTCAGTTTTATTTTTGGCAAACTGTGATAACTAAAACATCCTGATGCTGTGTGTAAATTCAGACCTCATTGGTTATGGGGCCCTTGCCCTTGGTCCTCTGGGTGCAGCCTCTTGGTATCCCTGGCTCAGCTCCTCTTGGATGCTGGTCCTTTTCTCATCGGTAAGGAACGTGCTGTCTGCTCTGAGTGAGTATGGTAAATTACATGACTCCTTGTTTCCTGCTTCCTGCTTTAGCCATCCAGCCCTGTGTCCCCCTCTGCTGTCCTTGCTGTGATCCCTCTGGAGAGAGCTGTTACGTGTGCTTCTCCAGAAGGTCATGTTTTTTTCCTAGCTCTAGGGTTCTGTGACTATTAGGTAAGCTGTGTAGAATACTAGACTAATGAGATCACCAGGTGAGGAAACATGGTGTGGACCTTGCTTTCTGTAGCTCATTCAGCATTATTCCTGACTGGCTGCATCTCTGTTCACATGGTTGGTCAGAAGCTGGTCTCCGTGAATGTGTGTGTGGATCCAAATGTACCATCCTCCCTCTCCCTCTCAGGGAAGGGAGGGCTCTGTGGGTTGCTGAGTGGACAGAGGTGGGACAGCTTTCTCTAGCGTAAGCACTGGCTTCTGATGTGTTAGGTTCATCTGAAAGGAAGGGGCTTTGGGGGTTTATGTTGACATGTCAGGGCAGATTGCTTTATTTACTTTGGCATGGCCTGGCAGGAATTTGGCGTATTTTTCAAGGTGCTGTCGGAATGGAAAGGTGGCCCAGGGTCTCTGTGCTACTGGCTGTAGGTCTAGGTCACTAGGTGAACGGTGTTCCCTCTAATTGTGCAGTGTGGTCAGCCTTGTGCTATTCCATTAATTGTGTGGATTTATGTTGAGTTAAGGCCTGGTAATGAAGCATGCCCTAATGTGTTAAGGGTATGTTTGTTAGTGGCCATTATCTTGGAGGATTTGTTTTCATGGTTATAGCACATAAACACCTTTTTATAATGAATCTCAAAACTTAATTTATTAACAATTAAAACTGCATTATAATTTTAACAGTACATGCCTGATGCTCTATCACATACTTAGTAGTGAAAATATGCTCAATAAAAATTTGATAATAATGAGTATTTGCAAGTGCTGGGAATCAAGGCTTTATAATTGCCTTTTAAATTTACTCATTTGAAGTCCATCAGTTAATTTGTATTTTGAATACTTAAAATTTCTTTTTATAAATCAGTTGATTTTCAAAAGACTGTTAAGTATCTTTTGTGAACCACCAAGTGAGGAAATGAAATGAATCCCTAGTAGTTATAATAGTAATAGCCCACATTTACTGAGTTCTTATTTCAGCACCTGTCCTAAATTCGCTTCCTCATTTCATCCACCAGAAAACTTCCTGTGGCACATTTGCACTTTCATTGTCTCTGTTTTAGAATAGAGTCATACAGAGGCCTTTAGGAGCAAGAAGCCACAGGCCTTATAGGAAGTCAGTGTCTGTGAAGAAACAGAAATTAGGATTCTGAGCCTCCTCTTCAGAACCCACACTTGACCTTACTGCAGCCACGTTGTGAAAGGCATGAAGTGGTATTCAAATACTTTCAACAGTGATTTATAAATAAATAAGAATGACACAATTCTGAAATACCTACAATATGCAAGTCCTATAAAATTTAATTTGGGGATATAATAGTGCTAAAGATAGCCCTAATACAGTGCTGTACCAGGACACTGAAAGATTGTGCAGTTTTAAACAATTGGAAGCACTTTGCCAAGGTCATTGTTGGAGAATCAGGAAGTTGTACTGTTGCCTGGCAGGTGCACTAGTGCTTTGGGAATGCATCCTTGTGAATATGAAGGAAACGGGCCTGGCAGAATGCTCAGTTTATGTCTGGCCGTACTCTGGATGCTGCTCTGGGTGCTGCTTCATAATCTTACAGTGCCGGGATGCAGGTTCAGAGTGGCTCTAGGCCACACAGGCACTGGAGCAGAACTGTACCTCAGAAGCAGGATTTCTGCCACCATCACACATTCTCACTCAGTTTGGCCTTTCCCTTGCTCTGTTTTGTTGGCTGAGGGTGGTGATGTTTCCTTTTGTTTTCATCTTTGTTGCGGATAGTTCCATGTGGGACATCTATTCCTGTCCATGCTCCCTGTGTGAAACGTTGCAGTCTCCCTGCAGTGATGGAACACTCTTAGTTTCTCTGGAAGCCAGTGGGGAAAGATCATCAGACCCTTGTTTGGGTCTTAGGACCTTTTCCATTCAGAGCCATACTCTGCTTGCTTTTTGAATCTCCGAGTCCTGAGCACTTTGCACAGTTGGAGAATGTAGCTAGAGACCCTTCGGGTTTCTAAGTGAACTGTGTGCTTGGCTCTTCTGTTCCTATTTAGCTGACAGGAAGTGCCTGGAACCTCCTTTTCTTTACCAGCTTTTGTGCCTGTGAATGTTTGTAGCTTTCCCCAGGCTTTCTATAAAGTAGATCTCTCTTGGGCAGTTCTTTGTCACCATTAAAAAGTCCTGAATTCTAGATACCGAGGGCCAGCAGGAAGAGGAGTTGGGCCTCAGCAAAGCCTGAGGCTGACCAAAGGAATGATTCTCAGCATTTTCCATGTAAACAGCATAGTTCAGAGGCTTGAGAGCCAACATTTTAGATAAAAGAAGGAAAATTTGCTTGAATAAAGAATTATCAGGTTTTTCTGAACTCTGACACCCAGAAATTGTCTTCAGGACTGACAAAACACGGTTTATATTTTTAGTCCTCTTATCTCTAAAATACCTCCTGGCCTTTCATCAGAAATACTTACCATCCCTCCCCAAAAAGTCCTTTTTGTTTTAAAGTAATGAAGATGCTTCTTGAGATTCACAGGCTATTCACGAACATGCAGGGTCCATGCATTGTTAATGGTACCTGGATACAGTCTCTATTTGGAAGCCCAATAGTAAAAGATCCAGTGTGAAATGCAGGTGCTACCTTTCTAATTCATTTGAAAATCTAGAGGTTAAAAGCAGATTTTGTCCTCCGTGACATAATTTAGATATAAATGTCCTCAGTCTGTGCAGCTGAGATGCAGACTTGTTTGGTGGCACATTTTGTCAGGTACTGGTGTGGCTTTGAGCGCAGCAGTTGAAGCTCTCCTTCTTACTTGGCGATATTTTAATTATTTTCTTGGCAGTAGTCTCCTCATTTCAAATTAGGGTCAGCCTTGAAGTGTTTATTGTAGTATCTGCTGAGCACACTCGCTGCTTAATGCATTTAAATACATGTGTCAGAGAAAATGCTAAGATAGCTGCTCACTGATCGCATGGCACTTTAGACTTGGACTAGCCAGCTCCTGGGGTCTGGAGGAGGAGAGCAGAGGTGAGCCTACTAGGAAGGGTGTGTGTGGGGAGGAGGTGACTCCACCAACCCATTTATAATCATGACCTGTATTATGGGGTTGAGGTCTTCCAGTAGTATGGGTACCTTTGAAACAGGTGCTAAAGTGCAGAAATCTTTTTGGTATATAGAAAGAAGTCTGAGATTAATGATACTCACCTGCATTTAAGATGAAAAGTAATTGCAGCACATGTTGCTATTGTGGGCAGCCAGCTTCCCTCTGAATGTGTTCTTTTTGTGTCCACCTTCTGTTCTGGCTCTAGGATTTAGCTACTGGGGTCAGCACCCCAAGGAAGAGGATACAAGTGGCATTTGAGCTCCTCAGGGACCTCAAGGGTGACAGTGCTGGCTTTCTGTGTTGGGTGGAGTGTGTGAGGCTTTGCACAAGGAGACCACCCATTATGCCAGTTGCTCTGCCCAAATCCATGGTTTCTTTTTAAATGACTTATCCTAAAAGTCTAAAGAGAGCTCTTAGGCACCTGAACTTCACCCAGTTTTCTGTTCACAGAGCATCACGAATAGCAAAGATTTCTGACTGCTTTCTTAGGTTAGTACATGCTCTTCACACGTAGAAAAAAAGATGGAAGGATGGTTTACAGATGAGTCAAGGTTATTTAAAGAAAGTGAGATGTGTGGATTTCCAGCAAATAGGATTATACTTTACTGGCAAGTTTGAGTAGTTTTATTAAATAAGCTTTTTCTAGTATGTCATAGTTGGGATTGGATCAATTTCTAGTATATAATGAGGGACTATTTATTTTGTGAAATTTTTCTTCCTTTTCAGATGAGAAAGGTTGGAATTTGATTCCCTGGGTATGCATGTATGTGTATGTTTATATATATGTTACGCACACTCTCCTTATATGATTTATAAAGAAAACATAGCTGTGTAGGATAAGTATATATGTGTATATTGACCAATACTTGATATTTCTAATGGGGAGGCAACTCCGTCTGACTGCATCTTATGTGGGAACCTGCAGACTCATGCAGTTTTTTCCTGTGGAAGAGGGTAGTACATGAGTGGATATCACTAAAGTTACTTTATTAAGAGGAAGTGAAGTTTTTGGTATTTTTTAATATTTATAAATGTGTGGCTGGCTGGCTTTCTCTGTCTGGTTCTGTCTGTCTGTCTCAGCTTCTCTTTCCTTGGTTACCCTTGCCCATAAGTAAGCTTCGGCAGTCTTGGGAGGGAATCTCTATGGCTTTCTGAACTACTGTTCTTTTATGTAATCTTCCCCGGATGAGTTACAGGGGGAACTGTCCTCTCTGGTTTCACAATGAGCTCAAAGCCCATGTCAGGGACTTTCCAAAGGCGAGAAGCACACTGTGGCGTGCGGTTAGGTCAGCTGGCGTGAACAGAGGCCGCCATGGCTGATGCTGGGACAGCCTCCTGGCTGAAGGCAGCATTTGGAAGCTCATGACTTCCATTTGTATGTACGGTAGCTTTGGATGAGTAGAGGAGCATGTTCTGCTGGTACTCAAACCATAGTATATCTACATGCATCTTTCAAGAGCATGTAGTATTCCTCTTGAGTTTGCCTAATACACACACGTCTAAATAAAATTTGACTTTTTGCAAGCACTCATATTAGGGAAATAATGTGTTTAAAGGGCTACCTAGAGATACCTTTGAGTAACACAATGTCATATGGAAGGGTTTTTAACCTTAACCTTAAACATAATTATAATTTGTTTTTGATGGCATTAGGGAACAATCCCAGGGGCACTCTACTACTGAGCTATACCCTCAGGCCCTTCTCCATTTTTTTTGTTTTGAGACAGTGTCTCATTAAAATGCCCAGGCTGCTTTTGAACTAGTGATCCTCCTGCCTCAGCCTTTGAAGTAGCTGGGACTACAGGTGTGTGCCACTGTACCTGCTTTAAACATCATTAAAAAAAAAAATAATGTTCTGAGGCTACTGTCCATCCTACTGAAACTTATGATTATGTCTGATCCTTATGTATATAAATTTGTCAGTTTAAAATATTTATGTTTGTGAAGAACATAAGGGCTAATATACATGGAGATCTCATGTGTATCTGGATATCAGTTATCTCAGGGATTTAAACCATCTTATGGGTCAGATGGTCCTACATAAAATGTGCGTGTGTGTGTGTGTGTGTGTGTGTGTGTGTGTTGAAGCTGAGATGTGGAGAGTTTGTCACTTGCCTCATATTACACAGCTACTAATGGCAGAACCATAAATTGAGTTTTAATTTGTGTAAATACAGACCTTCATTTTATCTAGTACAGCGTGTTCCCTCAACTTACTTTCTTTGTCCTGAAATAGAGCTCTAGGGATTCATTTTAGCAGAATGAGACTAGGTAACTTTGTAAAAGAGAAGCTTTAGTAGACTGAACTGTTGTTACATACATACCAAAATGGCCAGCAAACGTTACCTTTTGAAGACTTTTGCTCAGGAAGTAATTTCTTGGAGTGAGGGTAGAGGGTTCTCATCACCAGTTTTTAAAGTAAGTTGATTTTTGTTATTGGAAGGGCTGTGTAATTCCTGTGATCTGGCCAGGTCCCCTTGTACTTCACAGCTGTAATTTTCCCCAGATCAGAAGACTTTCTGTGCAGCTGCTTTAATTTACATTTCTTTTGGGGGAAAAATCTAAAATGACATGTTTCTGTAGTATATGGTTGTTTCAGAATAAAGTTTGTAAGAGACAAGGTATAAAATAATGACAGATATTTCCTAATATGTTAGTTTTTTTTGTGTGGAGATGTTCTGTGGCTTAGCTAGCCAAATTTTGCTTGCTCTTTGAACATTGAGATGTCCTGATTGCCAGTTTATGGCTTGTTTAAAAGAGTGTTTTCTTCTGATCAAGTAAGAAGATAGAGTTTGCCAAAGGTAAAAGTAAAGGAGGCAATATAGAAATGTATCACAAGCCATGGGGAAAAAAGATTATCGTAAGAAAATACCATTAATTGTAAGTTAATTCAAATGTTAGGGTACGACAGGAAAACAAAGCGTAGGCACCTTGGAGCCTTCAGAGGCCTGGGGTCAGTAGAGTATTCTGAAGGACTGGGGAGTTAGTAGGGGAGCGCTCAGACCCACAGCTCCAGGCCAGGGCAGCGTGGCTTCCGAGCTGAAACCCAGGTGGTGGTGGCAGGGATGCAGACTGAGGGTGTCTTTCAGGCAGGCTGTGTTTGGGGAAGAAAAGAAGACCCGTTTTTCCTTTCCCTGGGAATCAACCCCTCCCAGCAAGAAGTGACACGAGGTTATGTGGGGTAAAGGCACCCAGTCCCATGGTTAATGGCCCTCCGCCCTTCCCAGAATGAATGCTGTCACGGTAAACATTTTGGTATATAATGCTTCTCTTGTATAAGGGTTATTGTTACTTTTCCAGTTAAGGATCTCACAGGTAGGATAAAAGAAGGGGAATATACATTTTCATTGTTCTTCGTGTAGAAATATAAGATATATAGCTTGTTAGTATCAGGAAAAAGATCAGTTACTTTACCTTTCTCCATTTCTGGTAGAGTCTGTTAGACTGGAAAGCTAAGAGCTTTTAAGCTCTTTTAGCTCGTAGTTCTCAGCAAAATGTAAAAAGTGCGCACTCTGCATTCATTTTCTTTCTTCTTTTGTGAGACACTAAATCTCTTAAGCTGCTCTTACGTTGTCCAGGCTGGGCTTGAGCTAGCGATCTCCCTGCCTCAGCCTCCCATCACCATGCCTGGAGCTGTTCATTTTCTTCTGTCCATCAGTTGGGGTGCCGGTCTGAGGGAATTAGGAATGTTGCACTTGGTTCACTCGTTTTCTTCACAGCTGTGTGAATAACAGTTGATACCGTGGCTGATGTTGTGGAAATCATGTTATAAAGGAAAGTACATCATTTCTTTCTTTCTTTCTCCTCTACTGTAGGTTTGCAAGAAAATCTAGTGCTTACTAATATGTGTTCATTGCAGAAAATTTGGAAGATCCATATACTCAGGAAAATCATAATCACTTGTAATTATGTAGAAATAACCAACAATTTCCTGTTTCATTTACAGGTATTCATGTATAAATACACACATATATCTAGACTGTATGCATGCACATTTGCACATACATGTGTGGGTGTATACTACACAGTTGGCATTATATTGTGTGTCACAAGGCTGATTCCTGTGGAACCTTTTATGTTTTTTCACTTTTCTAAGGAACATGCATGATTTCATGACACAGCACATTATTTGACCAAAATCGCCATGCTTCTTGTTCAGTAGATGTCTGAGCATTCAGAGATGGGGTGTAGCTCAGCGGTAGGGTGCACACACAAGAGACCCGGGCTCAGTCGCCAGCACCAAACACAAAACCCAGCCAAGATCATTTGATTTGAGAACCTAATTCAAGATTCAGAATTGCAGTATTCCATTTTTACATTTATCCTGCAATAACTTAAAAAAAAAACATGCATTTTAAATACCTATTTTAGATTGTTATCCTTATTAGCTTCAGTTTGAGCTTTCATTCACTTCTGTTGCTCAGTCCGCTCTGCAGAACCAGATGGAAATTCCTATTTTTTGTAGTGCTTACTGCCCATAGGAAAGTGTAGTAATTACATAAATTGTTACAGAATTACACTTGTCATGAAGGTTACACATGCTGAATGTGTGGATGTGTGCCTTTTAAGCTTAGCTGTCAGCTTGACTGGGTTGCCAGAGCACTGAGGTGATTGGGTCATGGGGCACTGCTACTTGCAGCTGCATGTGCTATTGGGAGGTGCGCTCATTGGAGGGGTCACAGGGATGGCTCTGGAGGGTCTGTCTCCACTCTTTCCTGTGCTCTGCTTCTTCGTGAAGTGAGCATGATGTTCCTGCCTTGGGCCAGCTGACCGTGAACTGAAGCCTCAGAAACTGTGAGCCAAATAAACCCCTCCTCCTTTAGGTTGGGAGGTCAGGCATTTTGCCCCAGTGACAGGAAAGCTGATTAACACAGCATGCTTGAGGAATCTAAACTGGAAAGAAAGAGAAATTCTGTAGTTCAAATAAATCTCTTTAATATTGTTACCTCTTGTGTGTATTTAAAATAGAAAATCTGATTGCTTTATCTGAGGGACTGGAATTTTTTTAAGCCAGCAAATTCCAGAGTATAAATTGAGGTATTTCTGCCAGCATCCTGGGTTCAAAGCAGGTAATTTTATTGCCATGATTAAAAAAGACTTTTTTTTTTTGGTACCAGGGATGGAACTCAGGACTTTGTGCTTGGGAGGCAGGCAGTGGCACCATTGAGCTAAATCCCTGGCCCAAAAAAGACATTTTCTGTTCTCCAAGCAAGTTATACAAAATAAGCAGAGCAATGTAGGTTAATGTGATTGGTCTATAAAACCTCAGACAAGTAAAGCCAATTCTGTTTATGAGGTGAGGGAGGTTGGATGCAGAAGGAGGTTGCTCATCATTGTGGTGAACTGTAGACAAGATGAGTTTCTATTTGCTCCTTTTATTATATGTTTAATTGCTCAACAATTTAGCAGAAATCATAGATTAAGAAGATGGGGAGGAGTTGTCTAGGTGTCCAGATTAGAATAAATGGTGAGACAAAAAGGGATAAGTTAATGTAGAACAGTAAGTAAAGAATCCAGAGCAGAAAATAAGTTTAAATGTCTTCAGGTTTTATTTGGAAGTGAAATAGGATTAATAAAGTAACCTGGGCAATGTGCGAAGATTTGAAGATGAAAGAGGTCTTTTTTTTTTCTCCCTCAACCTGAGATTAATTGCACTGAGCTACATCCCTGGTCCTTTTTCCTTCTTTCTTTTCTTTTGACACAGGATCACACTAAGTTGCCCAGGTTGGGCTTGAGCTTGTGCCCCTCCTGCCTCAGCTTGCCAGAGTGCTGGGATCACAGAGGTGTGTCACACACCTGGCTAGGAAGGAAAGGTCTTTACTTTGCTTTATTGTCATAGCCTTAAATTGAGTGTGTGAGGTTCATAAAGAAAAGTAAAGCTGGGCACAAATTTGAGTCTTGCTTGGATAACTTAGTGAGACCTTGTCGCAAAATGAAAAAGGGGTGAGCTGAGTCTGAAAGTGCTGGGTTCAGTCTCCAGTAACACACCCACACGAGTGAAAAGATTATTATACTTGTTTCCTTCTCTTTTTTTTTGGTACTGGGGATCGAACTTGGGACCTTGTGCTTGTGAGGCAGGTGGCATTGTTTCCTTCTCTTAAATTTGCAGTTGTGAACTTATTGCTACACTTTTTCTTTCTAATATACTTTTTTTCTTTTAAAGTGTATTTAAAAGTATGTTGTTAAACCTCTTGATTTTTGTAAGTTGATTTTGTATATGGCCACCTTACTGAATTCTTATCAATTCAGTTGATTTTCTTAGATTTCTCTAATGAGATTGTTGTACCAGCTGTAAATGAAATAATTTTATTGTTTTTTACAATTGTTATAACTTTTGAGAATTTTTTAAACTATAAATTATATTGTTTAGGACCTCTAATGAATTATTAAATGGGTTGTGTATCTCCTATGCAAAATGCTTGGGACCAGAAATATTTTGGATTTCAGATTTTTTTCTGATTCTGGAATATTTGCATACACATAATGAGGTATCTTGGCAATGGGACTCAAATCTCAGTGTGAAATTTATGTGTCATATACAGCTTTTACACATAACCTGAAGATAGTTTTGTACAATTTTAAAATAATTTTGTGCATGAAACCAAATTAAATGGTGTGGAATTTTCTACTTGTAGCATGTTGGCACTGAGAAACTTAAGGTTTTGGATTTCTGGATGAGGATGTTCAACCTATAGTATTACTTTAATTGCAGTGTTTCTTAGTTCATGGTTAAATATAGTAATTGTAGTTAACTTTTTGTGGGTATCTTTATATAGTTTTGGAACTTCTAATCATAATATGCTGAGTTAAAATTTACTGAGAATGGATTGGAAATTTTTATCACTGTTTTCCTTTGCTATGTCTGTGTAGTGAATTGTAGAAATATATATATGTATATGCATATATGTATTTTTTTTTATATCAGTCTATCCTTTCTTGAGATGGATGAGGCTTGGTGATGATATTTAACCATTTTATATTGCTGCCATATTTTAAATAGACCATTGAATGTAGATGTTTTTGTGGTAATGAAATACATGTTTAAAAATAATACCTTCATATATTTTTATTATTAATATGTTTCCTAAATCAACAGATACTAACAGTCTACTGTCACCTGGGCAGCTACAGACTGCTTTGTTAAAGAGAAATCCTCATACTTGAATGGTGGGCAGTTTGACCTCTGCATACTTATTGGACAGTCCTCACCCTCAGCCTTGCTGTCTTCCTGGTAATTTTGTATGAGCCTGTGGTCTAGATGGTGATCTTGATGTTCATCTCATGTCCCACAATCTTAGAATAAAGGATACTTAAAAACATTATCTCAGTTATTCTGCTGTTTTCTGTTACCACAGGTGATCACTGATACAGTCGCATGAGGTAACTAATTACTGCGTTTCACTATCGATTGCGTATCTATTGTCTTTGTTGCTTAGGGACATTGTAGTTAGTGGTATTTTCTAGTACATTCAGGATTGGTTACAATGGCTTCTCCCTTGAGTATTTGACATTTCAAATGTTTCTAAATAGTTTAGGATGTAGGTAGAAAATTTCATAATTCTTGGTAAAATGGGAGGGAATTTCTGGTGTTTCCGCAGGATCTTTCCTAACAGTCAGTAATTACGATATAGTAATTATAAAATGTGACATATACTAGGTTTAGGGTTCATAAATCCATGAAGCCAGTATGTTGAATCATTGTCTCTTTTATTTTTTATTTTCTTGGTACCAGGGATTGAACTCGGGACCTTGTGCTTGCGAGGCAGGCGGCAGAACCACTGAGCTAAATCCCCCGCCCCTTTGTGTCTCTTTAGTGTGTGTGGCAAGGATGGAATCTAGGCAATCAGATTCGTCTAGTAGCTCTGGTGTCTGTTTTACAAGGTACTTCTGTGGCTTTTGGAGGTCTGCATATCTTCCTTTCTCCATTCTACAGAGTCCAGACATAGTATGTGATTCTAGAAAGGAGATCCTTTTAAAGCCAAAGTGCTGCCAAATGTAGGAGGTTTGATTTGAGATCACAGGCCAGTGTCATTTTTACCAGTAATTTGGAAAATGAGTGTGAACCTTCACCTCTACTGCATTTATAAAGGACATAATGGTAATTCTGTGAAGTTTAGTTTTTTGAAAATTGCATCCAACCAGTCCTATATTTAGCAAAATAGAGTGAAAATATTAAAGAAAGCAGTTGATGTCAGCTACATTTCAGGTCTGATCCCAAGTTGCCTGGCTCTCTAGAAATTTGCTCATAACTGAAATACTAGAATTACTGATCTTATAGCTGAAAGGAACCTGACAAACATTTGTTCAAAAATATGTTTTGGCATTACTGACAGAGTAAATATGGTGCTGGATGTTAGGAAAATAAAAATGAATACTATACAGCTCTTGCCCTTATAGTCCAGCCTGGAAGACAGAGAATCTGAGCAAATACAGTACTTTGGGACAGTGAGTTTGGAATGGAGGTGACTTTTCCATGTTTCGCAGGTTGCAGCCGCAGGTGGGAAGGCAGCCCAGGGACATCCAGCTCTGTGATGGTGCCGCTGCTGTGGCACTGGATTCCTAGTGTCTCGCCACAAGTCACAATGGGTTGGCTTGTTAAGCTTTGAAAAGGAAAAAATTACCCGGTGTGTATGTAGGTATGCATGTAGCTCAGTCTGTGCTAACAGCTGTTTAATTTGAGTTACACAGACATTCCTATTTTCATAAATTGTATTTTTTTTTTGGTGAGGGTGAAATTGGACAGGGATTCTCACTGAACATATAGAAGTGAAAGAAGTTAATAATTTGAGTACTTTTTAATCTGGTTATGTTGTTACATTATCTAACATCCTGTAGTCTCAGCCTTCGAGCTCAGGATAAAGGCTTAGACCCCCTTCATGGCACTACATTCCTTTTGTTGCCAGCATCACCCCCACGTCCCTTCTGTTGCTCCCTGTTTTATACCTGAACTTCCGAAATGCTGGATACAGACCTCTGGTTTTCCTCAGTCACATACTGTGCTTTTCCAGTGATCATGCTTTGCCCGAATCTCCTTACTCTTTTCCTGCTCTGCACAGAAGCCTCACCTCACCTGAGAGTCCTCACCTGAGAGTCCCCTGCAGGCCTCCCCAGCTTCCCCGCCAGGGGCTTGACTGCCCAAGTGGCCCTTTGTGAACATACCTCATGTCTGCCTGTCCCTAAGGTTTAGGGCTCGAGCAGTGGTGGGTACTTAGTAAATGATTGCTGAATGATTAAATGAAAGTTTTAAACTGCTCTTTTTATGGGACAATAAAATTTGTGTATACAATCGGGGTACATATGTGTGTGTATATATATTATTTTAATTTACTGATTATTCTCTTATATTGTTTTTCAAGTAAACATAATGGTTCTGCATTCCACTACATTTTCCCTTGGGAAAATATATCCTTTGGAGGACATTAAGGCCATTGAAAGGAGCGTGCCCTGATGCTGTGTCATTGGAGTTCTGACATGACAATCACATACAGGATAACAACTTAAGAGAACTAGATATTTAGTGCATCCTATGGTTTAAAGCATATATTTTAAAATGTGATAATTATATATCTATCAGTTATTATTGTCATGATTTCATAGCTGGGGTTATATCAGTTCTCCAGTCTATGTAGGTAGCTGTATTGTGTGTAAATGTGCCATTGTATTTGTTTCTTTATCTATCTAGAAAATGAAATTTAAAACAAAATGCAAGTTAAAGCTTATAACATTTGAAGGATGATTTTTTTTTGCTTCCTATAAGATTAATAGAAATTGACTGGTTCAAAAAGAAAAGAATTGAAGAATAATAACTGACTTTTTAAGTAAAGGAGGAGCTGCAAAAAACAAAGCACATTAGTTGTTGTACTGATTGTTTCATGATAATAGATGGTCTTCCCCTCCTCCTTCCTTCTCTTGCCAATTAGGGAATAGCTAATGTTTTAAAGGACTCTTCACTAGGAGGCCCAGATACAAAGCATGCTTGCAGAGATACTAGGTTGGTAAATGAAACTCAGCAAATCATAATCATCTTTGGATCCTCAGTCAGGTTATGTAAGTGGTCATACGGATGGATTTTTAACTCTGATTTTCCTAAGGTGCTTTCCTAGCTATTAAACGGTTGGTTGGGAAGGTATTCTCAAATGCAGATAAGAAATACTACTGTTTCTTTAAGAAGGAAATTACTGCGGGGCGGGGGGGGGGCAGTAGTGACTGCTGACATTTGTGGCCTCCTTTCATTTGCGTAAGAGGTGGACTGGCTGCTCTGTGGCTGCGGTTGCCATGGAGAGGTAGTGGGGGAGGCCTCCCAGGACCAAGCCTGAGAGCCAGTCAGCCCCAGAGCCGCTCCAGAATGTGAGTGTGACGTGAGGGCAGGGAGCTCAGGTGCGCCGCCACGCACGGTAACCAGAGAACGGGCTGGCTGACCTGCCGCGGCTGGTAACATGACTGTGCACGTGCCTGGTGTGACGGGTGTGTCTGTGCAGGTGCCTGTGGGTTCTCTGGGAAGTGAGAGGATTGTAGTGTCATCCGTGTCCCTACCTTGGTGTGATTTGCTGCACTCCATGGGTGTGATGAGAGTGTAAACAGTTAAAGCATATGTACACCCCGGGCACAGTGGGAAACCGCACGTCAGTGGCATGTTGACGGCTAGATAAATGACATCCGTGAAGAGTCAGATAAATTGTGGGAATAATGCACTCAGAAAATCTGAAATGGTAGGTGAAACTATAGCCAGAAACGAATGTGTTGCTAACCAAAATACTCAATACTTGAATGTTGTAGAGCTCTGTGTGCACCCAATACAAGGAATTTAAACAGTGAAAGTGGTAAATTTTTTTCTGCATCACATGTAGAAGAAAATCAGTTGGGTATTTTGTGGATAAATACACTTGCACAACTTAGATGAATTTTAAGGATTTTGGTCATTGATATTGGTATATTTTATTGGAAATACTTTTACATCAGGAAATTGTTAAGATTATAGTATGGTCATTTTATGTTTTTTTTTCCTTGGTGGACATAAATGGTAAATTGAGTATGATCAGTTTTTTACATTTTTGTTTCCGTATGGATATCATTGTGGATAATACCTTTGTTTAGAAACAAAAAGTGATTGGTAACTTTCACATAAATTCCAAGCTGCTATTTAAGGAAATATTTCTAAATAAAAATAAGTCTCCTGCAGAAGCATATCATGTATTAAATTTGCCAAATATAAAGAAATTTATTTGACTTCTCAGTTTTCTGAAGAAATCTGAAACCAGAATCTTAATACCACTTTTTAGAGTAAGAGTCAGAAATGATACAGATGAAAGATTACATTGTAGTATTGTCTACGTAGTATGTATTTAACTTATTTTAAGAATGATAACTAGTTGCTTAATTTAATTCATGAAAACTTGCCAAGCCAAGTCTTTTTGTCTTTTTTTTTTTAAATAAGAGTATTATGTAAAATCTGGGCAACAGTGATTCATAGTTCTACTGAAAATATTTGTAGAATGTAAAAAATTATTATAGGAATTACCTAGGAAATATTATTTCAAGTTAAAATATTTTGGAAATTGTTCAGTAAATATTGGAGAATATACATACTATGTATGTGTGTATATATACTATATGTAGATATATACTATATATTATGTATATAGAACTATTAGATGATAACCTTACTTGGTTTTAAACAACTCCAAATTTTTTATTTGGGACATTATAAAGAATAAAATTATGTCCTTTTTAAATAAGTTATTTAAGGGTATGAACAGTTAAAGTTATCAGATACAGTTACCGAGGAAGTTGACATTTTCATTTTTCTCAATTTTTAAATTGAGTCCATGATACATATATTCAACAAGAAGATCAAAATTAGTTTTCTCAATTACCTATACAAATCAAAAGAGCCAGGAGGCATAAAATATTTGAGTATTTGTTGGGTCATAATAGGTAACATATCACAGGTGCCATTTACGTGCTAAGTACTGTTCTAAACACACTTCTTGTGTTCTCTGTGTGACTTTGTAAGGTAGGTGCTGTTTTCTTACCCATGAAGCTTCTAGGGTTAGAGGGTAATCTCCAGTATTATAGAGGTAGGAAGGTGTAGAGGAAGATTAGAAACCAAATTCTTAACCACCACACCTTACTATTTCCTGCATACTTGAAGGACAGTGCAGGTTGGCATAGTGAGAAAAGCTTTCTATTCAGGTATCCTGGGGTGAATGCCAGGTTTCTTTTAAAGTAATATTGAATCCTTTTTCAGTTATTCAAATAATTGTGGATTTACAGCAGGTTTCTTCAGCTTGTTGACCATTTGGGTCAGATACTTTGTTGTGGAAGCTGCCTGTGTGTTCAAGGACTCGGGGCAAAATCCCTGACCTCCATATGCTGGATACCAGTTACAACTCTTCTGTCTTAGTTGTAACAACCAGAAATGTCCCCCAACATTGCCAAATGCCCTGGGCTGGGGAGGGGCAAAATCACTCCTAGCTACCAAGCACTAGAAGAATTATATAGGCAGTAAACAAGCAAACAGCATGATTATAGATCGTTCTGAGGACATGGATGGAGAAGACCAAGATGAAAGTGCATAGACGAGGATGACACAGGGAAGGGGTCAGCTTCTGTGGAGCAGACACAAAAGCCAGTGGCTCAACTGAGGCGGGGCTCCAGGTCAGAGGTAGGTGTGCTCCAGAGAGGCCAGGGCATATAGCTTGAAAAGGATTTTAGAGGTGAATCAGAAAACGTGGGGTTTGTAAGAGCACTACCTTCCCAACAAGGAGTAAAGCACATGAAGGTTTTGCAGTGTGGACCCTGAGCAGTCTGTAGAATGACTCACCAACCCATGTGAAACCTGCCGTGGGTTGGTGTGGCAATGTGTGGCATTCACCTGTTCTTTTCAGCAACCTTAGGCATGGAGGTATTGCAACTTCGGGTCTTTGTTCTCAGCCTGCCATACTTAGAGGTTCCATGATTTGTTTTGCCGTACAGATTGAGTGTGATCCTGGGAAATGAGAGAGCTTAAGCTTTGGTCCAGAGCTGTGTTGCATACCACTCTGCTCCCTGCTTGCTCTTAGTCAGGCTTCTGCCCTTGGCCCTAGAGCTTTCTCCTCCAAGGCATCCACGTGTTCAATAAGTAATATGTTGGCCATCAAATAGTTACTGTATTTTGGTTTTGAGTCACAGTTTTGAAGTTTACAGACTTCTTGAATTAGTGCATCCCTCCTCTGGGAGCAATGTATCTGTCATAAATTTTGCAAATGGTAGTACCAGAATATTCCAGACTCTGCCTGTGACAAGGCCATTGGGGATGGTGGATGGACCTTCTCCTTTTCTGAGCAAAAAGCTTTGTCAGGCTGTTTTCTGAGGCTGGTTCAGTAAAGCCATCATAAGCAGAATTTAATGGTCTTTTGTTAACAAGAGCAAGAAAAATCACCACGAGTTGTAGTTGCAGCTTAAATGCTAGGATTACAAGTTGTTTTTAATACTGGTTACTTTAGCAGTGGCGCTAAAAACTTTTGCTTTCTACAAAATTATGTTGGTGAAATTACATACGTGTATCTGAACATGTCTGTGATTTCCAACAAGGCAAAGTGGAACTTCATGGTTAAGCCAGAACTGAGGCCTTCGGTGTGCAGGTCTAGCTCAAGGGCAGATGAGGAGAGAAAGGAGAGAGGCTGCCTGTCCTCACGGCTTCCTGGAGTTCTTGTTTATTATGTATCTCCTGACACCCCCCACATGCATGCACACCCGCACCACTTCTGTTCATCAGTTAGATTCATTATTGGCTGCTTTATTCTTCCCTGGAAAATGAAATTTGCAATATGCTTTTCTCACCTGACATCTTTGCAGAGCAGTCAAGACACTTGGAGTCTGTTTATTGCCTCTGTGACCTTTGCTGCGTTCCTAGGCTGTGCAGGTGTCGCGCTGTTTGGTTCTCCTGTCTCAGAGACAGAGATTCACGCAAATGGAGAATGTAAGGATTAGGCCACAAGCCATAATGGACACGTGGGATAAAAATAGGTACAGGATTGTATGGAATGAAGTTCTTTGTGCTGTATAGGAAGGCAAGGAATTAATGCTTTTCTACAATTTTTAATAGTCATTTCTGAGAGTTGGAATTCATGCTTGGTCATGAAAAAAGCTAATGAGATGTGGTTAAATGTGCTGGAGGTAAAGGAACGACTATGATCCTGGTCATGGAGTTCATGATTTTAGTGACATAGATGTGAAACAAGAGTACACGTACTCTACATGTACTTACTACACATGCTTTACATGTATTTATTGCAAGAGGAGGTGTGGTGCTATTGTTGTATGTACACTATAGTGGTCCTGGTTAGTGGCAGATCTGGCTTCAAGAGCATGTGATATTAAAGCTCACACATGAAAAGTAAGGAATTACCAGGTCAGCCAGCATGCCCTGATGTGCATGAAGAATTCAGAGATTCATATAGCACAGTATCAACAGGTTCGTATCTGGAGGCACCCTGCCTGGGTTCAGACCTAGCCCTTCTGCCTGATGAGCCATGGGAGGTTTGTTTCTTTGTGCCATACTGAGAGTAAGTTCTCTGGAAGGTGGAGACCAAGGGTGGTCCCTTCCACCCAGGTAAGTGTCTTGTGAAAATCCAATAGGTAGGTGCATATCAAGTCTTAAGAACAGATCTGGCTCCTAGTCAGCTTTTAGTTTTTACCTGCCGTTGATGCGTACTATGTACCACAGGGATCCTTCTAAAAGGCAGTGTTTTTCTTTTTTAGTCATTCTTTTTCTTCCTTTTTTGGCAGCACTATATCCTTTGAAAATCTGTCTTTTATTCCTTTTCTTCCTTTTTTTTTTTTTTTTTTTTTAACAGCACTGGGGGTTGAAACCAGGGCCTCACACATGCTAGGCAATCATTCTCTCCCTGGGCTCTACCCCGTAGCTTCTAAGAAAGAAGGTTCTTACGATGAGTTCAGGCGGTTTACTTGTGCTATCTCCCATCAGTTGAAGAGGAGTGCATATGTGTTGATGCTGTTTTGCTGGTATATTTAAATATGTATCTAAAGGGGTGTAGGAAATAGGAACCTTACTAGTTATCCAAAATAATTACATCATGGCTGTCCCTCATGTTCTCTGCAGTATCACAACTGAAAAGTGCTTTGAATCTTAAGTCCATTTGTATTTTATTATGCTTTCCCTGAGTTTTGCCTAGCCTGGTCTCTGTGATGCACTTAACCTTGGAGTAAGTGACAACTAATAAACGACCAGAAAGCCAGTTTGGGTTTGCTTAGTTCATGTCTATACTGTTGTTTTGCTTCGGAGTCCTTCAGAGGGTTGGAATTGTCAGGTTCTTCTGTTGAAAATTAAATTAAAACTGTTCCTCATTTTAATTGTAATGACTTCTCAAAGCATATGAATTTTTTTTAATGCTTGGCTTAGGAAGATTTAGATTGAGAATTTCATGCAATGCAAATTTTAGAACCACCTAAAGGTGTTAAGGAGTCCATATTATCACTGTCTTCTATGAGCTGTTATGTCAAGATAGCGGTGAAGACAGCACTGGAGGTAGAAGCATGCATCTGCAGTCCCAGCTACCCGGAAGTCTGAGACAACAGGATTGCTTGAGCCAGCAAGTTTGAGTCCAGCCTGAGCAACATAGCAAGACTACCCCCCACCATGTAAAAAAAAAACAAAACAGTTCATGTGTGTGTGTGACATAGAATGGGATGGCGGATATATTTCAGAGATATGTGCCATGTGTATAATATACAAACCTGGACATGCATGAGCACACACATAGGAAATGTTAAAAGAATGTGGTGATCTCAGGTCATGCCTTGTTGCTGTTGTATTCCCCCACAGAGCACCACTGTTTCTGCAAAAGATTACACAAGACCAGAACATTGTTTAGGTTAGAGGATGAGGAACAGGCACACATTTGTCAAAGTAATGGGGTGATGGTTGTAAATATTAGATGTAGGTTTAGTACCTGACAGGCGATGCCATTTGTCTTGTTGCCCCTAGAGTGGGATCCGAAAGAACTATGTCAAGCATTGACTTGACTGGAAAACAGTTACTGAATTACATTTAAAGTTTAAAAGGACATGGAAGAATCACTAGAGTGATGTATTTCCTTTTTATTGGATCTACATTACCAGACTTGGTGCTTCCTACCTCCATTGTCTGTTTCTATTGCTCAGATCCCCTCCCCACTCTGCTCCCAGGACCAGGAAACCAGCCTCGTCTTAGACTGTGTCTTGCTCCACCAGAACCAGTCTCAAATCTGCAAGTATGATTGACCCCAGCCCCTAGTAGAGTTACCGTGGTTCCTGGTATGCTATGAGCACATCCTGCTCTCATCATGGAGAGGAGTGGCTGGCCAGGGGCTCTGGGGAGGGGCAAGTCTATCATCAGAGGAGCAGGGGCATGGTCAGACAGCCTTCAAGGCTGTTTCTTTATTTTTGCCTTCAGTAATAAACCTTGTATTAAGTGGTTTTTTTGTTGTTAATAAGAGAACCTTTAAAAAAATTTATAGGGAAAAAAATGAATGTATTATCTGCTGGCAAGGGGTGGGACAGACAGCCAGCGGAGAAGGCTGAGCAACAAGCAGAGAATTCTTTTTGTTTTTGAAATCCATACTTCTTGAGTATCTCCCAACCACCTGTAGATCTGCACTCGTAAGTCTGTGTGTGTGTGCGCCCACTTACATGCACATGTCTTCACAGGTCATACGTCTGTGGGTATGTACATGTAGCAATCTATTACTGAGCTGTAACTGAAGTTCCGCGGGCCCGGGAGGTTAGCACTTCTGTGTTTCTTCTTCCTTTCCATCCCATCATGGTTACCATGGCTGCCTCCATCCATTCTCACTGCATCAGGAATCATCAGAAACCAGTGTTGACACACATTAATGATTATGTTTAACCCACAGTGGGCAGTGGAAGACTGCATTAGGACCACATATTGGAAAACATTTCAGTTTTAGCATCTTTACAGAATAGTTAATTATGTTTAAATAATTTTTTGTGTTTTTCAGACATTGAAATTTCAGCTGGAAAATAACTTTCTAGTTTAGTACTAATTTAGTACATTAGTACTATTAACTCTTGGACCTATGTTTTGGTATAGTACTTATTGAGAATGTATGCTTTGGCTTTGGACTTTAGAAGTGTAATTTAATCAGATCTCCTTAGCTGTGAAATGCACATTGAGCTTTCCTCCCTTATCTCCCGTAGTAGCATCCACTGACCCAGTAGCTGCTGTGATAAGGTAGACAGATGCTGCTGCTGCTGTCCCTGCCACCTGATAAAAATGTGGCTCCAAAGAGCTAGCTGATAAACCTTTTACTTGCATTTTATAAAATTTTGAATTTTTACTTGATAAAATCTGAAATTTGGTGAACTTTGCTTCTCAAGGTTGGCTTCATGTTATAATCACCTGGGGAACTTTAAAATGCTGATTGAATTGGTATGGTGTGCAGCCTCACTACCAAGTCTTTTACACTACTGTACTCTAGTATTAAGTGACTCAAATAAGCAGAAAGTTTGGGTTCTAGTGTTACAGGTAGTGTAGAAAGGGTTATTACACAGGAGCTGGAATAGCAGCAGTAAAAGGATCAGTTTTATAAAAAACTGCCAAGTAAAGAAGGTGAGAGATGTGATACTAAGGATTGAACCCAGGACCTTTGTACTGGCCTACATCCCAGTCCTTTATTTTTTATCTTGAGACAAAGTCTCATTAACTTACTAAGTTGCCCAGGTGGGACTTGAATTCATGATCTTCATGCTTGGCCTCCCAGAGTGCTGGGATTACAAGTGTGTACCACCACACCCAGCTGGAAAGTTTTTGACTTTGAGCTTAGCTCCTCATCTAGGCTTTTGTGGGCTGTGAAACAATAGTGCTTTGAGGAATGAGTCTTTGGGAAGTGGCTTTGCTCTTCACTGCCTAGGAAGTGTATGCTCAATCATAAAAGCTAACAGCCTTTATTTCATCCTGCAGGGTTAGAAAGGTGTCATTAACACATATTCCCACCAGTGAAAGAGTGCGTAAGCACAGTGGTCTCTGTAGGTCTCAGCTCTGCTGATCAAGGCTGTCAGGTGACCCCTCATATATACGGTGTATGTATTTATGTTATAACAAGATGTTATACCGAGACAAAAATAATTTAAAAGCCTTTTTTGATGGTTCATTATAGTACATTCATATATATATCTATCTATCTCAGTATTTTCCCAATAAGCTTTTTTTCTTTTTTTTGATACTGGGGATCACACTCGGGACCTCGCGCTTGAGAGGCAGGCATCGGAACCACTGAGCTAAATCCCCAGCCCTTGTTACCAAGATGGTCTTTGTAAAGGAGCAACATTGTATTTAGTTGATCCATAATTTCAAAGGGATAATGAGGCTTATATCTACTTATCTCCTGGAAAAACTGCAGGTTTTTCCTCATTATCATGATGGAAACATGCTTTGTGAAAAGGATAGATGAACATGTTTTCAAAAAGCAGGCATAAAAACACGGCAAGATTAGTCATTTCATGTTTTAAGTTGGAGTCCAGTATGTTTTGTTCCTCTTCATCTTTGCTTTTCCATTAAAATAATAGGCTAGGCATCATCCATGTCCAGTTAATCTTCTTCTGGACACTGCTTGACCCGTAGCCACTTGAATTTTTTTCTTTTGATGTATTTATTTTCTCTTAGTGCATGTTTGTAGTCCATGATGTTTATATTCTTTGTGGCAAGTTGGTGCAGGTATGCAAACATCTTAATTTCCTTTTTCTTCTTTCCCTCCCCCATCTCTTCTTCTCCTTTCCCTTTAAGAAAGATCTGTCTCTCTACTTCCTGTTATCTGTGCTTTATTTTGCTGTTTATTTATACTTTTGAGTTTCTCATGTACGAGAACCCACACAATGTTGAAGCTTGTGTGTCTGGTTTATTTCACTTCACATGATGGTCTCAAGGTGCACGCACCTATTTTCCCACAAATGACAAAGGTTTATCTCTGTGGCAGAGTCCTGCTAGTATTTAACTTGTTTGAACGCCACGTTTTCTGAGCCCTTTGCTGGAAAGTGACTGCCCTCTAATCCCCGGGACCCTCGGGCTGTGAGCACCCCTCTCACTCGCTGGCTCATTTTCTCCAGGGCCCCACCTGTCCTTTCACACCCTCCCTAGCTGCCACCCACCCTGTGTATTGGCTCAGTCACATCTCTAGCACCGTGATCTCACTGAATTCCTTGTCCTTTCTCCTGGAAAAAATGTAAGTCTGGAATCTTTTCTCCACCACCACATCTAGGTTGCCAGGCTTTGTTGGAATAAATGATTATCACTGCAGATGAGAGCCATCAAAAATTCATGGCTTTCTTTGTTCACAGATCTCTAGGTGCTGATCAACAATGCTTTTATATTTATTTTTTAAATTGGCCAGCTCTTCCATTCCCATCAGTGACTTTACCTTCTTTTCAGTCTCTAAGGCTCTCGCACAGACACTAAACTCCCTTTCCTTTGTAGACATCTGTATCTCTTCTTAATACGGTGGAGGCAGCAGGGTGTGAGCATCCTTGGAGTCGTTTTTCTCACCAGCAGACTTTTTCTTTAACATACAGATGCTCCTCATTTGGCAAGCAAAGTCCATTCCTGTGACTACGTTATTAAATGGGTTGGCCCTTAAGTGAAGAATTGCATATGGTAGATACATTATAATATTCAGAACAAAGAAATGGTCAAAGGAAGCTCCAGCTTGATGACTTTACTTTTATGTGCATAACTCTTACCTATAGTGCTGTAATGTATGACAGAACATGAAACTACAATATTGTACAGTATAATCAGCAAAAATTACAGTACGGAATAAACAAGGTGTACTATACCCCCTAAAAAACCAAAAATGACCTTGGGCTCAATAAACAAGATGCATGAAACTGTGCGAACAAAAAACCAAAAAAGATGGGTTGCAAGTCCAAACAGTGCTCCTCTGTGTTTGTCCCAATTTGACATTGAACAGGTAGATAGTTAAATGAGGAATATCTGCATCCATCTGCCACTTCTGCCTCCTGCTGGCCTCAGAGAACAGCCTGGGGTCTTTCCTTGTTTAAAACCACCTGTGGCCAGACTCTTGCTGCAGTCTTCTACTTTCTCCACCACCTTGCCCTCCATATCTCTCATTCTTTTCTGTATCTTCACTCTTCTTGCCTCCTCCCCTTGGGCCTCTGAACATCTTGGAAGAACAGAACAAACTGAGCAGTCTTCCCGTGACCCTGCTGGTCTGTCAGGCCCCCACTGCACTCTCTTGACTCAGGGCTGTGAGAGACAGCTCTGCTACGGTGCTCTCTCCCATCCTCCCTCAGCTCTCCGCACTTCCTGGGCCCCTGCCCTCCAGCGTCCACATCCCCCACATGCTTTGGGCAGCACCCCCAGTGGACGCTTCAGTTCATTGGAAGCTCTTTGGCCATAATTATTTTCACCATCTACTGATCGGATACTAAAGCACTTTCTGTTGACTTCTATGGACAGAATTCTTTCTGCTTCTCCTGATTCAGGAGTGGTGAACCTTTTAGAGACCAAGTAGCAAACTGCAACCCAAAACCCACTTATTTATCACAAGGTGCCAATGCTGCAGTGAACCTGAATACTGAGGTTTTAGTTTAGAAAAACCAACTCTACATTAACATCTTTTGTTTAAAAGAAAAACATAGTAACACACGTACCATAATTTTGCTGCCACTCTCCTAATTGCATATTGCCATTTCTTTTTTGCTTTCTCAGGTTTCTTCTACATGTTCCGTGAAACTTGGGGCTACCTCCCACCCCACCAGTGATTCTTAGCCAGAGACTAGGTGACCCATCAAAACACTTGTCAAACCTTTTAAAACTACACAAGCTACAGCACAGTTCTTAGAGTGTCTTACTCAGTAGGTCTTCTAAAGCCTACAGTATAATGGCTATGCAATATTCCATCATATGGAGGTATCATAATCTATTTAACCATTTCTTAAATATTTAGTCAATAAATATTTAGTGAGCACTGATGATACCCCAGGTGCTATTAATTATTTAGCATTTTTCTGCCATAAAAAGCACTGTAATAAATAACGTTTGTGTTTCCAAAAGATTAACTGCTCTGTCAGTGGATAGAGATGGTTTTCAAAGATCTGGGTACTCATGGAAAAGTTCTCTTTGCTTCCACGAACACTGTGGTATGGATTTAACTTCCAGTATGTAAGAAAGTGGCTCCCAAAATGTGGACCTTGAGACTGAGTCTCTCTAGATGTATGTATGTAAAGTGATTTGAGTTCCTAGCCAACCTGTTTCTGACCTCTTTGCATTTGCAACTTCTTAGTGTTCCTGACCTGGGTGCCCTTCACCTTGTGGATGTAGTCACACACTTGCCACCGGTCGGGACTTCTTCACGTCCCGTTGACGTCAAGGTCCTGCACACAGGAGCCCTGACCTCCAGGTACCTTGGGGCTGGCACACAGGAGCTGGTGAACATGTTCCATCAACTGTGTGTTACAGGTTCACTGTGCTTTATCTGAAATGGTTGGGACCAGAAGCGATTCAGATTTTGGAGTTCTCGAAATATTTACATCAGCTTTGCAGGTTAACCATTTCTAATCTGAAAATCTGAAATTCAAAATGCTGAAAAAATCTGAAATCCAAAGTTTCAGAATTGGGAGCATTTTGGATTCTTAAGAATGCTTAATCTGTAGTGTTCTCATGTTTTGGAAATTATCCCATATGTTTTCATATGACCTGGAAATTTGGAATTTCAGATGAGGAGCCAACATTTTATCTATTTGTTGTGGTGCTGGAGATTGAACCCAGGGCCTTGAGCATGCTAGGCAAGTGTCTGGCTCTGAGCTACATCTTCACCCCTTTATATTTTTTATTTTGAGTTAGGATCTTGCTAAGTTGCCCAGGCTGACCTCAAACTTCTGATCTTCTTGTCTCAGCCTCTAAGTAGCTGAGACTACCTTTACCCAGGTGCCAGCATTTTTTAAAAAGATAATTTAGGGCCGGTGATTTAGCTCAGTGGTTTCGCCGCCTGCTGCGCAAGCGCAAGGACCAGAGTTCGATCCCCGGTACCCAAAGAAAAAAAAAAAAAAAAAGATAACTTAGCACATTATTAGGGCTTATTTCTATTGAATTTAGGTAATTTTTATATTAAGATAGTTTTTCCCTTACAAGTAATTTAGTAATTAAAATACAAATGGTAAAATGAAAATTATCTATTAGTGTACTGCCCTGAGATGTCCTTTTGCATTTTGGTCTTTTTCTTCAGGTATCTATGGGTGTGTAGTGTGTGTGTGTCTCCTTATGTAGTAAACATTCATTTGTGTGTGGCACGACATGTTTGGAATTAGGCCTTTTTTGTTGTTTTTTTGGTACTGGGGATCAAACTTGAGTCCTTGCACTTGTGCAGCAGGCGGAGAAACCACTGAGCTAAATCCCCGGCCGTAGGCCTTTTTTTTTTTTTTTTTAACATAATGCACTTTGAGTATTTTTCCATCAGTATTTTAAAAAAACTGTTAGTGACTAGTATTGCATTTTTGGAAGTATTTAAGTGTTTATTTAACCAGTTCTCTATCTTACGTGTAAAATTTTCGCCATGTCATTGTTACCATAGTAGTGAGCTCTGCAGGAGCAATTCATCCATTAGACAGTGTGAGTTGAGGGTCTGGTGAAGTAGGCATCTGGGCCTTTGCTGCAGAAAGCAAGTGGACAGGACGCCCTCGGAGTGCAGGAGAGCACTGGGGGTGAGGAGAGTGCACGGTGCCAGAGCAGGAGGGAGTGGGTTGGGGCAGCCTCCTTAAAGGAGTTGTTGGCAGAGCAGAAATGGTCCATTTTGTTGTTTTGGTGTATTTAGTAGACTACCACTTGGTTAATATAATGAAGAAGATCATTTTCTGTTGAATATTGAGGTGTTTTTCCAATCCAGTACATGTGGACATTATTAAAATTACTTTTCCCCCCTGCCGCCTTCTGTTGATGTTACAAGGTGTAATACAGGTTGAACATCTCTACTCCCAAAATTCAAAGTCACACTTTTTGAGTGCACACATAACACCACAGGTGGAATGTTCCACACCTGACCTCATGTGACAGATCTCAGCCAAAACATATGCACGCTGAAGTATTCAGGCTCTGTTGAGGATTGATGCGAAATATCAGTGAATTTTCATGTTTAACCTTGGGTCCCCTCCCCAAAGTATCTCATAGTGTATGTACAAATACTCCAAAATAGGAAAATACATGAAACTGTCTCTGGTTCCAAGTATTTAGGATAAGGGATACTCAGCCTGCAACTTCTGAATATTGAAATATCTTTGCATTCTTGTAGTAAACTCTACTTGGACATGATTTTTTAATCTGTGGATAATTGTCTTAGTATAGATGTTAACTGTCTGTATTCAGAGAAGATGCCATCTGTAGTGCTGCTTTTCTGTCCCTTTGGTCAGATTGTGGGCCAGCTTCATTAATGTGGCTGAGGACATCTTCTGTGCATCCTGGAATAATTCAGAAGATGCTTTATTCTTTAAAGTGTGAAAGAACATAGAGGAAAATTGGCTGGGCCTTGGACCTTTTAAAGTGAGCTCAGTGTTACTCTGTTCTGTGTAATTTTCTCAGTGTCATCCGTCCTGGTTATTCTGGTCAAATCTTCTCTTGGATCAATTTTTTCCTAGTTCATTGTGTTTTTTTGGATTCATTAGCACAGAGTTGCGTTTCTGATTTTTTTTTTTAATCGCTTCAGGTGGTGCTTTACAGTTTGAATTATTGCTGTTCTAGACTCTTAGTTTTAGTATTATCTTCCCTAAAGATGAGTAGAGGTGGAGCTAGTAGGTTAGAATTGGTTCCTTGGGAAGGTAAGTTTACTTGGAGAATTTAGTGAAGATGTGAACAGTCTCCGTGTAGGAGAGCACCAAGGAATAGTATGTGTACTGGGTTTGACTTTAACATTGTGGCATTGTCATGCATTCAGTGTTATTGAGTTAGCTCTAGCATTCAGTAGTGAGAATAAGGAGCTTAAACTGGCAGACGTATGATGAGAAGAAGCAGGGGTTATGCTTTAGTCAGTAGTTTACTGTATTTTTTCAGTCAGATGGCGCCTTTTCCAGAAAGCAGGTGCCTTTTACAGTTCATTAGACTCTACTTCCAACATGTGATTGATTTGTGCTGTAAGGCCAAGTGGAGAGTGGGGATATATGGGTAGAGTCTAGCTGAGAAATGGGAGAGAGGATGAGCATTGAGGGAGAAATTATTTAAATTGTTACAGATCAAGCCTGTGTAGTTCTTTGTGCAGTTGTTGCTTCATATCACAGTGATCTTGAGGAGGCATTGCAAGATGGCTCAGAAGCTAAGATAGCGTCCTCCCCCCATTCTCCCTCCACCCCCGAAACAGGAGTTAACAGGGAGAGACAGTATTGCTGGGCTATGCTACTGATGATAAAGGTGTAATGGAAAGATGTGTTAGAATTGCTCTTTACTTCTTGAGTGTTGAGCTGGAGGTTTGCAATCCAGCAGAGTCCTGAAGTTCATGTAGTTTGGCAAGGGACAACATTTTTCATTTTTAATAGGAAAGTATACAAAGTAGAGTGTAGGTAAGTTTCTCTGTGAATTATGTGCATAGACTATATATACACCTATGCAATGGAGTACAACGTGAAAATATATTTCTTGTTCTGGGTCATTGTGGAAAAAGAAAAACAACCCAAGCCATACTACTTTATTTTATTATTATTATTATTATTTTTTTCTACAGGGGATCGAACTTGGGACCTTAGGCTTGCAAGGCAGGCGGCAGAACTGCTGAGCTAAATTCCCCGCCCCATACTACTTTAAATAATAACAAATTAAATGAACCAATCAAGAGCGTATGGTAAATGACCGTATTCGCTGAAATTATGGAGATTGTTTTTAAAATACATTGTATTTTACCAGGAGAGTACTAAAACATAGGTTAAATAAAAACAGGATTTTCTATCAAAACTGACAGAAGAAATGGTGTTCATAATGGCTCTTACAGCTCTCTAATGGAAGAGTGTGTTTACCTTTTGAACTGGAGCTGTGGGTAAAAGCATTTGAGTAGGTGCTTGTGCTTAATGTAGGAGATGTTCTAAGTCAGTAGCACACATTTATATACCTTGATTTTCCAGACGAAAGGTAACTTAATTGAAAAATTTAAATGCAAAGACTAGTGTTTTGTGAGCAAACATAAACTGAGGTCATTTTGGAAGAATTTATGTCAAAGTGCACACAAAAGATGGCCAGCCTCAGCATACTAAATAGCAGCCATTTCTCAAGTATTTGTTAAATCATGAGTTTTTGTTGCTTTGGGGGCCAATTGATTCTGTTACTAAAAAAGTGTTTTTATTATATAATGTCAGATTATGTGTGCATAAACTCTAGAAAGCGTGGCCGTTATTGCTGTGAGTATAATATGTACATCTATATTATTTATGATTCATAGGTCTGGATGTACTGCCAGCACAAAAATAATAGTGCTTTTGTAATAAAACTACTTTTTTATGTTTCTCAAGGACAATATATTTAAATTATATGATTTGTTTATTTTCAATTTGAATATCTAAAACGTACTTAGAGTATTTTTTTAAGTGGCCCTTATTCTTTGGTTACTTACATTCATGTAGATTTCGTACATGGCTTTGGTGTATATATATATTTTTGGAAATAAAATTACTGCTGAATGCTGGATCTAGTTTCTATATTTCTTTTGCACTGATTATTTTTATTTTAATTGCTCCATAAAAGCATAAAAATTATGGGACCACATGTGAGATTTCAATACATGTATACATTTTGGAATGTTTAAATCAGATTAAGCATATGTCCACTCATTTATCATTTGTTTCACTTCTTCATTTCTTTATGGTTAAAACTCAAAAATCATTTTGGGGGTGGTGCTGGTGATGGAATGCCAGAACCTTGTGCATGCTAAGCATGTTTCCTACCCCTGGACTTCAGCTCCAGCCAATGTGTTTAATGTGTCCCTTCCCAGGACTGTTTTAAGTATCAA
Source organism: Heterocephalus glaber (assembly GCF_053883595.1). Taxonomy (NCBI): domain Eukaryota; kingdom Metazoa; phylum Chordata; class Mammalia; order Rodentia; family Bathyergidae; genus Heterocephalus; species Heterocephalus glaber. The sequence goes on from NW_028258315.1 coordinate 11,527,247, forward strand.
CACGCAATTTCATGAGAAATAATTGTAGTTTGTAAATCAGAAAAATTGTCCCATTTCCAGAAGTTGCCTGTACTCCTCTCCATTTATATTCTAGATCTGGTCATTATCAGGACAAAAATAGGACATTGTTGTGGGAGATGAATTTGACAGAATGAAAATTCAGTTATTTTTGACCCTTACTGAGATATGATGTCTCTTATTTCAAGCTAGCTTTCATCCTTTATTCTACCACTCTTACTTTGTCTGGGATCACTATGCAGTTTAAGGAAGTTTGATCAGTAAGTGAAGGTTGTTTGAATTTTTGGTTTTCTGGCAAGATGGGGAAAGACGAGCATTTATAGGGCCCGTAGTTGGGTGTATGGCCCCTACTTATTTAAAGTGAAGTGTCACATTTGAGGTTATGTCCTCATTGGCAAGTAGTGTGATGTTTGGCATAGGAGACATTGTTGGAGCTGATAGTGTATGCCACAAGGCAGAGGATAATTATCTACATGAGTGAAGAAACAGTATTTTGAGAGCATTTACCCAAACTGTGCTTTCATGGGATATATACAATGCTATATAATTACTACTGTATTCAATTCAGTGCAAAATAGAACCCTGGGAATTTTTTTTAACCTCTATTATGATAAGTGCTTAGACAAACATTAAATTTGGAATTGGTTACTGTCGTCATCATCAAATATGTATAACCTTATAAAATTCAACTAAATTGTTGCCAAAGTTCAACATGGGGACATATTTACAAGTGCCTGGAGCCTCAGAGTGAAGAGCAGCCTGCTCTAGGCCACACTTGTCTCTGTCCCTATTCCCGGCTCTGCTGTTGCTTCTGGGTTACACCTGTCTCTCAAAGCTGTGAGCAGAGACAGTAGTTCTCTTGCCAGCTGTATATACTACATCTTTGATGCAGTATTCTGCCCTCGCGCTTTGTGCTACTCAGTGCTGTTTTCAAGGGACAGAAATGACACAGCTCTTCAGCTCATCATTTCCTCTGTTCTCCATAAACTTCTCTCTTCCATATTTGTCTTATGCCTTGGGCCATCTCTTGGTCCTTTTTCTTTTACTATAATGAAATAACCTAAAGCTGGGTGTTTTATAAAGAAAAGAAGTTCATTTAGCTTATTGTTTTGGAGGCTGAAAGTATGCTACTCACTCTGGGAAGGGCCCTCTTGGCTACCTCGTGGTGGGGGCCATTGTGGTAGGATCACATCCAAGAGGAAGAGATATCTGACAAGATAGGAAGCTAGACATGCTGAGGAGTGGCCAGGGTTGTTCTTTTATTACAACCCTTTCTAAAGAACTGATTCAAAGTCCCACGAGAGCTACTTTGATCTCTTCTGAGGGCAGTGTCTCCCAATGACCCAAGGACTCCCCAAGATGCCTTCCTTTTAAAGTTTTCACTACTTCTTAACACTGTTGTCTTAGGGACCACGCTTCCAACTTGTGAACCCTGGGGGGACACACTCACAGCACATCCAGATCATCTCACGAGACTGTTTCTAAGCCAGTAGACATTCATTATATCGCTAAGAAAATCCCTATTGGTCACTTAATATATAAAGAAAGTGTAATTTTAAGATACTTTCATTAAGTAACAAAATACCTTTTAGCTGTAGTTTAATATTTAAAGTACAATAGTTGTTTGCATCATAGAATCATTAATTAATTGGGAGTAATCTTTGTGACTAACAAATGATCAACATAAATAAAAATTTAAGGGAGAACATCTTTGCTTTATGTTCATACAGTTTTTTTCAGAAATTTATTCGAGAATTATGTGTCCGACACTTTATAAATAGTATATTTGCTTTACTGTACTCTTTCTGGTCAATTGATTTGTAAAATTTTCTTTGTGTTTTATCCTCAGACAAAATTGAAGAAGCTCAAAAAGAACTTAATGGGGCAGAAGTTTCAAAAACAGGTAAATTAAAACCAACCTCAATATAGACTGTTTTTAGAGAGATGCCCAAACAGATAATTGCAACCTTACTGAATCAGTCATTATAAACATATTACAAAATTAGAAATAACCTTAAACTATTTGGTATCAAAAGTTTTATAGAATTTGCTTGATGAAACATTTTAGCTACAAGGATATTCTAGAACTGTTTCTCACATATTAATGTATTGCCAGTAATTGCTGAAAGGATGAATGCTGCTCTTCTGAAAGTTCTATTTGTGAGACTGTCGTAAAAGTACAGTATAGTAGACATGATGCTGTGTTCACATCTACCTGTGTGTGCTTGAGTGATAATAATTTGTAATGAGAAAAACTTAAGACAGTGGAGACAGTCTCAATGTCAACCAGTGGAAGAACAGTTGAATAAATTGTAGCAAATTCATATTTGGGTGTATCACAAAATGTAATTATTTCAATGGATGTTAACAGTAGTTAAGTAAAAATAAAATTGTAGCAAATTTTTTTTTGTTAAATGAGGTCAGGTATTTGCATGTGTATATGTATATGTACACACGTGTTTATCTGGGATTGGAGAAACAGAAAGGATTTATATACAGATGTTTATAATCATGGAAGAAGAAGTAAGGGAAGGTAGCTACATTGTCATAATTTATATTTTTTCACTGGTTTTACAATGGGTACTCAAAATCAAAACTTAAAAGGCAAAAATTAGTTTTTATAATATCTTTCCAGGTAATATAAAATACATGAGATGCTGAGTACCAAGAGGGGAGATTGATAGGGGATCGTGTTGTAACACTGTCCGGAAGTGAATAAAATTGATAATGTTCTTTTAATATCTTGGGAAGGTAAAGTTCTCATAGTATCTGTTTTTCATGATTTATTATCTAATTTCCTTGTTATGTCTTCTAATTATAGTGAAATATTTTAACAAAGTAATGTACTAAATAGGATTCAAATGGAAAGCCTTTTCTCTTTTTCAAATTTCTTTTATCTCTAGATTGATTACTAAGATATATTTAGGGAAAACAATTTCCTGCTTTTATAGTTTGAATCTACAGTGTCCCCTGAAAGTCTCATGTGTGTAGAGGTGAGACTTTTAATAGGTGGTTGCCTCATGGGGGCATCATATTCATCTGTGGATTGATGGATTGGTGAGTCTGTAGCTCTATTTGCTGTTAGGAGGTGAGGCCTGGTTGGAAGAGGCAGGTCAGTGGGGTCAGGCGTGGCTTTTGAGAGGCCTCGCCAGCCTCTTCTCTTCTCTCTTGGCTTCCTAGCTGCTATAAGATTATCAGCTTTTCTCACCATGCCTTTCCACCATGCTATTTGCCTTGGAGCCAACCAACCATGGACTAAATTCCCTAAAACCATGAGCCAAATTAAACCTGTCCTCCTCTGGGTTGTGCTCATCAGATATTTTGCCCCAGCAATGGAAAAGCTGATTAATATACAAATGGTACCAGGAAAACAGTTGTCACTATGATTGTACACCTAACTATGTAGTGTAGAAGCCTTTGAAACTGATTTGTGGGAGGAGTTTGGAGTGCTTTAGAGATGTGGACTAGAGAAGCTCTGAAACACTGTAAACAGAGCTTGATGGGTGATTCTGGTGGGAGTTCAGAAGATCAAACACTGATAAAAATAGGACAATAAAGGTCAAGCTCTGGTGGTTTCCATTGGAAACAAGGACTCCATTGCCAGTTGGCGTAGAGTCCATGTGTGTTATACTCTGGCAAAAAGTTTGTTTTCATTTTGCACATGTCCCAAAACTTTGCAACAAACAGAGATTAAGGACAATGGACCGATCTGACAGAGAAAATTTTAAGACAGTCCAGTGTTCTGGCTGTACCATGGGTACTGTTGGCTGCTTTTAGACAGCTCTCCAGTGAGAAGCAGGAGCAAAAAACAGAGTTAGATGATTGAAAAAAATGTATAGATAGGCCAGAAAGGAAGTATAGTACCTGCGAAGTTGGGGCCAAGGGGAGCATGGTTGCTGAGAGGATTAATATTAAAAAAGAAGTTTTTACATTAAAATAATGGCCAGACCCCACATATTGCAGGCTTAAGGGTATAAAAGGAGAAACTCCTTTAAAAGACTACTTTGTGGGCCAGGGATTTAGCTCAGTGGTGCGGCTGACTCGCAAGCGCAAGGTCAGTCTGATCCCCATACCAAAAAAAAAAAAAAAGAAAAGATTACTTTGTGAAGAGAGCTCCAAGGCACCCTGTTCATTCCACACCACCTAAGGAAGTGTTTCCCGGAGTTCACCCTCCCACTTCTCCACCCCTGGAGCACCCCATGCAGCCTCCAAGATTGCCAGGGTTGATCTTAATATATATGCAGTCATGTACAGCAACCCTAAATTGTCTTCCTTCTCCTCACCCCCTCCCTCCTTCCACAGAACTCTGGAAGGTCCATATCGAATCTGACCTTTGAAGATACTCTTGTAGGAAAACAAGGCTAGAAAAGGTAGAGAAGTTGCCACAACTGTGCTGCTCCTTTGAGAGGCTGGCTGACCACTCATTACCATCTGAAGGGATTTTGCACATCAGGTTAAGAGAGGCCTGAGTTTTTTAATGTTCCTCACTGTGGTCAGCCTCTTTCAGGTCTAGTAATGGTTTAGAACAGCTTCAACTAGTGAATAAATGTGAGCTTGTCTTTCTTTTTCTTTTTCACTCCTGTGGCAAAAAGTTTTTACAGAAGTGAACTTAAATGCCTAATACGAGGGACCTAACAGAACAAAGGTCTAGAAAAAGAAAGTGGATAATGAGCTTCAGAATAACTGAGTGGGCTACAGTTGACAGGCTACACTTAGTTAAGACTTAGAATGAATACCGAGTGAGCATTGTTCTGTGCAGTTCACTGCTAAGAATCACTACTTGGCTCTCATTTTACACAGAAATTCTGGGCAAATTAAAAATAAAACAGTTTTCCTTCCAAATATAAGTAAGTAATATCAATCCCTCTTTAATGATACAAGGGAAGTCTTTAACAAAAGAGTTGAGATTTCTCAAACCTTTTCTAAGTTACCTATTTTTCTTAAAGGGAATTCATTTCTTCCATCAAAGAATATATTATAAAATATGGTGTCATTTGTTGTTTTCAGATTATGATGAATCTATGCTAGAGCACATTTTCTCTGTATTTTTGACATAATTTTGTTTTTCTTCAGTATGAAAGTTTGACCAGGTTTGTTTTGTTTAATTTTGCTACTGGTTCTAGGTTCCCATTGAAAATTGTGTAGTCTTTAACTTACTATAAATTTTCTTTCTCTTCTTTTTTGTTGTTATTATGATGAATAGCTAATGTATTTCCAGAAGCATCATTATCAGCCCTTCAAAGAAGAAAAACTTGGTCCTTAGTAGATTTAAAAAAAGATATTTTTTCTGTTTTTTAATATTCTAAGGAAGAATAAATCTGCTTAGCATATAGTATGCTAGAATAGAAACTTTGTCAGTCATATATAACAATAGAAAAAAATGTAGCAAATTATGTTCATATACTGTTTTATCTTTTTTCTCTACTTATAAATGAAAGATGACTTCAATGTGATTTATTTTGATTTTAATCAATTGTGGGATAGACGTAAGGTTGTGACATTCACATAATTTTCTATAATGTCATTGTGTGCTGCCTACTTCTTAACGTGCATTGTGCTTGACACTAGTTTTACAATTATTGAGCAGGATTTAAATAAAATGGTGATTGTCACAGTTATGGTAATGGAATGTGACTAAAATAAACTGGAAAGAAATAACTAGTTCAGCTAGGATTAGTTAGCTTCTATGTATTACTCCTTGAATAAGGTTCAATTTTAACACTTTGCTTTAAATTTTTATCATATACTATGTGACATGTATACATTAATATATGTAGTGCATTGAGTTATAAAGCTTAAGCAGGGCATGGTAACCTTGGATTCCAACATCCAGTGTAAGAACTGGAGCATTGCCAGGACTGTTCATCCACTGCACGTAGGTCCCACTTTATCCCACTGCCTCCGCAGGAGGTTTTCATTGTTCTCAGCTTCGTAACCATCATCTCAGTGCTTTTAAATAAGTAATTATGCTGTGTAAGTAGGTATCCCTGAACAGTGCGCTTTTTTTAGTTTTGCCTGATTGGAGCTTTGAAAATGAAATGTGTATAGTCTTCTGCCCCGTTTTCACTATATGCTGTTACTCGATTCATCCGTGTTGTTGCACGTAGTTGCTACTTTTCATTGCTGTAGTACATTTCACTGTGTGGCATGATTTATTTGTCCCTTCCTCTGCTAATTGATTTGGGTTATTTCTGTCTGTTTACTCTCATAATCAGTCCATCTATGAGTACTTTTCTATCTTGGTACCTATGTGTACGTTTCCTCAGGTGTGCATAGGGAATGCAAATGTTTACCTCACAATATTGTTTTCCAACTTTTAAAAAATACCTTTCATTTTCTCGCTGTTAATAAAACTCATATCATATAATACATGTTATGTTCAGTCTTTTTAACTTTTTCCAGTTGCATGGTTGTAAAATAGCACTTTATTTTGCTCATGGTTTGTTTTTCCTTGGCTACTAATGTTAAAAGAACATTTTTTTATTTGAGCAAAGCGCAGTTCATGAATGTGGCAACACTCAGAACCAGAAGAGGTTTGCACAGCTCTGCTTGGCAATGTAAGAAGGAACACGGAAGCGGAAGAGATTGCCATGCTAGGATTACAGGCATGCACCCCACACCTGGCCACTTAAGACTCTTTTTTTAAATGCCAATGAACAAAATAGAGGATAACCCATTTGGCAATTAAGAAATATCCTGACACCCTCTCCCCAAAAAGATAGCAAATTTTTTAATAGTAAAAATGAGAAGCACTATCTTTAAAATCAAGAACAAGACAAGGATGCCAACACTACTGTTTTATGTTGGCATTTTACTGGAGCCACGTGAGTAAAACAAGAAAAATAGGAAAAGCAGCAATGATTTCAAAAGCAAAAATCGAAACTTCGATTACTTTCAAATGACAGGACAAGAAAATATCCACATAAACTATGGGAATGATTAAAAATTCAGCAAGATGACTAGACGTATGACCAATCTATAAAAATGTGTGACATTTTAATTGCTATCAAGAGCTAGAAAATAACTTTACCAAAAAAAAAAAAAAAGGAAAGACAAGTAGACAAAAGTCAAAAAATCCAATGGGGCTGGGATTGTAGCTCAGGGTACAGCACTTAGCATGCACAAGGCTCTGGGTTCCATTCTCAGCACTGAAAAAAAAAAATGAAATGGGGACAAAACAAATAATGTCCCAAGAAATAAACTCAACAAAATAAAATGTAAGTGCTGTGGGGTGAAAATTATTAAGATTTTAAAAAACTCTTTATATTTTATAGGAAGGCTGAAAATGATGAAGATGGTCAGTTTGCCCAGCCCAATCCCAAACAAAACTTAAACAAGTTTTTTTAAGTGATTCTAAAATTTAAATAGATGAGGGGGAAAAAAACCTAGAAATAGTCAAAGAAGTTCTGAGGATGAATAATTTGAGGGATGTACACTATTTATATATATTCATACTCTATTTTGCACTATTAAGAAATTAAAAGCAATAACATGGTGTAATATTAATGTTCAGAAAATAAAAGAAAAAGCTGAGAACCCCATTCATATATGGCAAGTTCATATAAAGCAGACAGAAAAAAGGGAACATACTCAGTCTGCAACCCCGTCTTTATTACAGTACTACTCACAACAGCCAAGCAGTGGAAACAGCCTGAGCATCTGTCATCTGATGAATGGATAAAGAGAGCAGGGTCCCTGTGTATAAGAGGAGCACCATTAGGCCCCGACAAGCATGACATCCTGTCATGGGCAAAACATGGCTGGAACTGGAGATCATTATGTTACGTGATGTAGGCCAGGCACAGGAGGGCAGTACTCATGATTTTGCACATAGGAGGCATCTGCAAAAGCCATGTATGCTATTTTTGGGGGGAGAGTGTCAGGATATTTCATAATCGCCAAATGGGTTATCCTCTGTTTTTTTCATTGGCATTTAAAAAAAAAGTCATAAGTGGCCAGGTGTGGGGTGCATGCCTGCAATCCTAGCATGGCAGCCTGAGAGGCTGTGGTAGGAGAACTTGAGCCCAACCTTGGCAGTTTTGCAGCTTGGTGAAACTGTCTCAGAATGAATGCTGCTTTAAAAAAAGGCTGGGAACATTGCTTAGTGTGAGGGCTCTGGGTTCAACCTCCAATGCTCCCTCCCCCTATTCGTAAGTAGCTCTTTTTTTATCAGGTAAAAAATTTTTCCTTTTTATAGAGACGATCTGTGGCTTTTATTCTTTAATTTTAATGACTTGAATTCACTTGATAAAATGAATTTGATTATGATATTTAATCTTTTTAAGCGTACTATTAAAGGGTCTGTAATTTTATTTTTAAATAATTTTCCTAGCCTGATTTTGTTTTAAAGTTATACTAGTTCAGTAAATATTCTAAGGACTGTATACATCTGTCTTGCACAATACCTGACACCCACAATTAAAGGAAGAAAGGTTTATTTTGGCTCATAGTTTTAGAGGTTTCAGTCCATGGTCAGCTGGCTGCAAGGCAGCAGAAGCAGAGGGGCATCGCAGAGGACAATTGCTCATGGCCTCATAAGCAGGAAGAAGAGGGCGATCAAGGGAGGAGGAGGAAGATAGACCCTTCCAGGCCACGCCCCAGTGGCCACCTCCTCAGCCAGGCTTCACCTCCTAACGTCACTGTCCACTGTAACCTCACCAGTGGACTAACACTGATCCATGTCGTGCACCCATGATCCAACCACCTCCCAAAAGCCCCACCCTGAGCTCACAATTCTTTGGGGGACATCTAGATATAAATATAACAGTATCTGCTTTTCTTGGGAGTGTTTAATATTGGAAGGATACTTTCATACGCAGTTCTTAACAGGTATTTTGACTTTTGGGAGGAGGTAGAGGGTAGATTTTTGGCTCCCAATTCAGTATATTTAATGATAGGGAATTACTCAAACTTTATTTTCTTTTTCATTAGTTTTAGAAAATCATGTATTTCTCATAATTTATGCATCTTCTCTGAGCATTCACATTTATTGACAAAAATTCACTCCTTGCACTCTCTTGCCCCCTCACCTTGCTGAGTCGGTACTGTGTCCATTTCATGCTTCGCATGGCTCATCTGTGCCTTCTCTCCTTGGCCCAGTTACCACAGATTTGTGTGTTTTACTCTTTGTCACGCTGATTTCTGTTTTTCTTAGTAATACTCTTGAATCCTTTTGTTTCATTAAGTTTTGTTTTTATCCCCCCCACCCCTTGGGTTTTTTCTTTTACTCAGATTTCTTAAATTGGAAACTGACTCATTCATTTTTAAAGCCTTTGTTCTTTTCTTTTGGAATAACTGATGCTATTAGTTTTCTTCACAGTACTGCTGTATGTACATTGTGTACAGTTTTATACTCACTAGTTTCATTAGTTTCTATGATAGTTTCTTCTCGGCCTCCTTGTTGTAATTTCCCACCACAAGGATATACAGCACAAAGGGCATGAGGAGCACTAAGCCCAGGTCGTAGGCTGTGCTGTCCTGGTATTGCTCAGTAGCCTGACCAGGTCAGAGGTGGCACACTTACTCTTCTGAGTTGCTCCTTTCAGGGATGAGCTTGTGCTGTTGGTCACCTCTGCAAATGTTGTGATGATTTAGGGAAAAAGGATTCTGGCGTGGTGTAGAAGAGAGAGGGTTTTTTTGGTACCAGGGATCGAACTCAGAACCTTGCGCTTACGAGGCAGGTGGCGGAACCACTGAGCTAAATCCCTGACCCAGGAATGGTGTAGAAAACGTTGAAGATTTTAGGTCAGCTTGCATTCTGCTTTCTTTCTCCACATTATTCTTTCTCAAGCAAAACAAACAAACAAACCATCTGTGCTGTCCACCATCATTACCAGGACTTTTCTTTGCAGCAGCACTGCTGTCAGAAACATTGTATACTCCAGCCTTTGGAAGTTTTCATTAGGAAATTGTTTGTGTTATATCATCTATCCTTCCTGTGTAAGTAATGGATAGCAATTACCAAATATAGTGAAGAAACCTGTACTGATCCTGCCCGTATGGTGCTCAGCTTGCTCGGCGCAGTCAGCTGTCTTTTGTGCGCCAGAGTTACCTTCTGTTCCTGGGCAGCTCCAGGGAGTTTGCTGCCTGTGCAGTACTAGACCACAAGTGCAGGGAGTGAGAGCCACTGGCAAGGGGCAGCCAACTAGATCTCAGAACTGTAGTTATCCTGTAAATAAGAAAGAGGTCACTCACCTGTGTCCCTACCTGGAGTCTTTTCAGAAGCCTCATAATATGAATTTCCAAAAAAATGAAAATATGATAGCTCTCATTTTTAAGTTACTTTTAAAAAATGGAAACTAATTTAGAATTACTCTGTTTTAATGCCAGTGTCCATGTTAACAAGGGCTGGTGTTTTAATGCCACTGAGGTTCTCCTGAAGAATTCTGCTGGATATAGTAGTTAAGAAAATGCAAGAGCATGTTTTTATAATTAGGGATGTTAGTCTGCATGTGAGACAAATTTAGGTGGCATGATAGAAAATTGGACAGATTTTAGTAAATTAAAATGAGTAGTGTGAATACAATTTAAGGTAATGTGGAAATGTTTTAAATGTTTTAGGAAAACATGCCGCAAAACAGAACTTAAGCTTCTTTAGGATGCTGTAAACTTAGAAAAGCATTAACAGTTTACAGAACAAAAGCTCACGCTGATGCAGGGAGGAAAGATTAGCGGAATATTTCAGTCAAGTGTCTGTACTATAGAGTATTTTCAGAGGAATGCAATAGTTTTATTTCATTATTATATTGATACTAACCAGTTTAGTATATATTATTGAAAGTTGTCGTCCTTGATCTTATAAATTAGTCATAAGGAAACTGTGCCTTAATGAGTTTTTTTTTTTTTTGGTACCGGGGATCAAACTCAGGACCTTGTGTTTTCGAGGCAGGTGGCGGCGCCACTGAGCTAAATCCCTGGCCTGAGCATGTTTAGTGAAAATTTCTTTTAAATAACTATGTAACTTCTCTCTTAATGCTAAGTATCCTAAAAATTCATCATGTTTTTCTTATAAAGTTGTTAGTTTATTCCATTAATTTTTATTCTGCACCAGCCATCTCACTTCATTTGTTTATTTTTAACCCTGGAAAATAGGAAGAAAAATGTCTGAGCCCTAGGGGAGCTCGCCAGCCTTACCTAGCCCCTGCCCAAGTCATGAAATCTGAACTGATGAGTGAAGAGCTTGGGTTTGATGCAGACTGGCAGCAGCGCCTAACAAATTGTCCTTGGGGACACAGCAACTGATTTTCTGTTTTTTGGAAAAGAAAGTCATGGTGCTGCTCCTTTTCATACTATATTACTTACAGTTTCAAATTTAAATATTCAGGTTTGTGAAGGGTTCTCTTGGTGTAATAGACAATGAATGACGTGAGCTTGCATTACAGAAAAATTAATATTGATGTCATTATTTGTGCCATGTATATAAATTAAAGGTATCATATGTCAACCTTGTCAGTATTTTGGAATTTAAAAATGCCAAATCCTAGAGATCATTCCCTTTCAGATAGACTATGCCAGCTTTATAAAATATGGCTTGCATAATGATAGAAACAAGCATTGTTAGTACATTAATATAAAATATTTTAAAATATTTTGTCCTTGTGTTTGAGTACAGTACCCTAAAATTTCACATCCTGCTGAAACATGGAAGGCAAAAATTTGGAGTATTTTCTAAGTGTCAATGACTACTACCCATGGAGTTAGTAATTAGAGACTTAAGTAGCTAACATAATTTTAATCTTATAGGATAATTCATAAAAGATGCATTTTTGTGTACTTGTATGGCATATAACATTGAACTCAACATGATGTTGAGTGTAAAATGTACAGTACCATCATTTAGCAAGGCAAAAAGTCACTGCCAATTAGGTTTCAACACAGCTCTTACATTTGATTAGCAGATGCATCCTGATTTTAGAGAAAATAAAATGTTGAAACCCATTTGTCTTAGGTTCTATTAAATATGTGTCTGTGTGTCCCACCTCATGTTTGACAAGAGTGATTGAGATGAGGATGTGTGGCTCTGAGGTGTGCTGGGGAGGGGCTCGTGGGGACTGAGCAGCCCAGGGATGGACCTTGCAGGTTCACCCAGGGATGGGGAGGGATGATGAGTGGCAGGTTTTGCTTGTTTTTCTTCTGTTCTTAGGTAATTGACTTCATGCTCTGTGCCTCAATATTTTCTACATAAATGTTACAGGGAGACATAAAAGGAAAATGTACATTGCTCTTGATTTATTTAGGTTTTTCTCTAGCTTTGGTGCTATATCCTCAATAAGACTAAAAAGAAAAAACTATGAAAAATAAAGCAAGCTCCTATCTCTCTTGCCTCCATAGAACTTGGTTTTTTTCACATGTGTCCTAGAGAAAGCAGCATCAGACATGATGTATGCAACTGGGGGACGTAATTGTAGGGGAGAAAGAATGGAAAATAGATGTGAGGGAAGCAGTCTAGAAAACATTTTTTAAAATATTGAAAAGCAAAACAGATATGGAAGTAACAGTACTCCTTCACCAGAAATACAGTATTCTTCACTATTCAGAGTGTATTCAGTGGGCTGTGCTGTATATAAAAAGTATATCAAACTTTGAAGTATGGTAATTTAGAATTTTGCCCCAGCCACTCAGCTTGGGAAAGGAAATGATGTCAGTGAAGAAAAGATTGGGAAGCGAAAAAAAAAAAGATTCTGTGGATGCACAGGGAAAGGGAAGACAAGGACAAGGACTAAAGAAATTAAAGTGGAAACAAGTGTAGTAGTAACTACGCAGAGCTTAGTCCGGTGCAGTAGTCCTCAGGCCAGCACTTACAACAGTGTATTGTAACAAATGTCATTTAAAATATGCAGTATTCATTTCTACAACTTTTCATTTAATTTATTCAGACTGCTTGGCTACAGATAACTGAAATCGGGGAAAGTGAGGCTGTAGCTAAGGGGAGGCTGCTGTGTTCCATAGGGAGAGATCGGAGGAGTCTGAAAAACAGGTCCTGGTGGCCTGGCCTCCAGAAGCAGAGGAGGGAGCAGGGGCTTGTGCTGCAAGGGCTGGCTAGGGTGTTTTATTTCTGGCCCTCACCTGGCTTGTAGATCACCCCCTAGTGGCTGTTTCGCAGGATGGCCAGTGATGGGCGAGAACCTCCCCTCCTGGCCAGTGAGGCCCTCATCTCTGCTGCAGCTCTCCTCTCATACCCGCTGCAGCTCTCCTCTCATACCCGCTGCAGCTGAGGTTTGCCCAGTGTCAGAGCCCCATGTTTCCGTTGTGTCCTGTAGTTCCGTGTGTGCAGGAGGTATTTGGGAGACATTTATTGTAGCAGTGAAGGTGGCTGGGTTGGCCCATGGGAAAGGATGGATTCCTTTACATAACAGGCGGGACTTGTAATCAGTGTCTACTACTGCTTTAATTTCTCAAGTGTAATTAAATAGATAGT